>NC_053160.1:75879105-76179105 GCF_016835505.1 Polypterus senegalus | reverse complement strand
GTGATGAGTCAGTGAGTGAGTCAGTGAGGGCTTTGCCTTTTATTAGTATAGACAAGAGCAGCACACTACTGAAAACAGTAAATACAGGAGACAGTCCGGATCGAACCAGGGACTCTTGATTATAAGTCAGCAAATCTTACCGCTACGCCACAGAAGCTGTTGTGTCGTCCTTGAACCTTTTGTGAAAGAATTATTTGATCTTTGGACTTCAGGCTTCACACATTCTATAATTTATGCCTACATTTATTACTAAAATATGAAAAAGTTTCTGTTTTAACAATGTGTTTACACAGATTACTGTAGAAACGGAGCACACGGGAAATGCATGTGTTCCAAATAACGATCTATTATTTCCACTCCAGCTGTTCACTCCCAGATAATCAAATAAGGCATGAGCTTGGGAGAACTTTGTGAACGTTCTGCGACGGTGGTGAAATGGAATAGCCGGCTGCTTGTCTTAATCGGCACATTTACCGAACAAAAGATGCTGACGGAGAGGTGCGAACGGATTTAGGGTGGGCCGGATTTACGAGTTTTCTCGTAGGCTCTGGTAATTCTAGTGTTAATGAATAAAAATTCATTACTACATTAACAAACACACAATCTAAGCAAAGATCTAACAATAATTTGAAGAAAACTAGTTAAAATAAATTGTACAGTTTAGTGTTAATTAGAAGCATGCTATGACACTAATACACAAAAAACACGAACATTGTCAATGATTAAACTACAGATATGAAATGAACAGAATGACCAAGCAGGACTCCAGGAGTTCAGAACATCATGCACCTAAATTAAACTATGAATACACAATGAAGCAATAAACACTGAGTAAAAGAATAAAAAAGAAAAGTATTAAAATCCAGTAATGTTTATATGGGTTTTAATTCATATTATGGGATTTATTTTGCTTAGATACAGTGAAAATCTATCCATTCTTACTTCCTTTCATTAAACCTTCTTAATTCTATTCTACTGTTGTAGGGTTCCGAGTCTGTCTTGGTATTATCAAGTTTAAATCAAGGACCCAACCCTGAACAGGGTGTACATACTGTAGTTCAACACAAGACACATTTCATGCACATAACCAAGTTTATCTACCCTGGGCTGGTTTAGAGTTGCCAGTTAATCTAGCCCACATGTCTTTTGGATGTGAGGAAAAAGCCAAAGAACCCAGAGGTAAATCCATGAAGATGTAGGGAGAGCATCCAAATGTCATTCAGTAAGTGACAAGGCTGAAATCTGAACTCAGTTTCATGGAATGTTAAGGCAACAGTACTAGCACCACTGCACAATCCATTTACTTCATAGCAGTGATAGTATTAAAATTTAAAATTCTTGTATTTAATACTTTAGGTGAAAGGTTTACATGTTAGTTTAATTTGTGACTCTACATTGAAGTGTTGATGTATGAGCTCTGTGATAGACTGGCACCCATTGCAACTTGGATAGGCTTCTGCCTTTCCCCAACAGTGAACAAGATTAAAATGTTTTCAGGAAGCTGTGTTTTGTCAGTATTCAATCCAATCACTAAATATTCAAATATAGTAAATTTGTAAATCAGTAACATCCCACAATAAATACTGCCCAGACTCCCCCGGCTGTGATGCAGTTTTACACTGAATAGTATGAATACTCTTCATGAATTATCGTCACAAGAGAGAGTTGAGTCTGAATTTAATGAAGCATATAAATATTTAGTGCATGCATCTATGGTCTGTTGCTTAGAACAGACGAAAATGAGTGTAGTGCATGCTGTCTTGCAAATGTTTGCACTCAACTGTGACTTGGCAAATTAAAGTGAGTGCCAACCAGAGAACAGGACGAATATTCTCCTGACATATGTTTAACAGAACATGAAACATTTTTCTGGAGCAATGATTAATGGTGCTTATGCCTACTGGTTTTATAATGTCCAGTTCAGTTCTTTTAATTATTTTTTATTTAGCTCTGGAATATTTGCATTGTGAAGAGTTTTATCTGAACAATTTAGCAGAAATTACAGCGTGTTAATTGAATTTGTTTGTTTTTTTGAAATTGAAGTGTCCATATAATTCCACGACAGAGAATTTGTTTTTTCAGCTACATTTCTGGGTAGAGGATAATATATTTTATATTTAAATCTCTTGTTCATTCACCATATGTAACTTATGTATTGGCATAATGACAAAAAAATGTGAGTTTGTTCTTCTACACAGTGCGCACAATTTATGCACTCGCATAGCAACAAGTAGATTAAATGTATTCATGTTACATTAGAACTTTGAAATTATTGGTTTGTTTTATTGTAGTGACCTACACATGAAAAATTATATCTCTAAAACTGTAATTCAGATGTTCACCTTGCTTTAAATAGAGTGTTATTCATGTGAATAGTGTTCTGTTTGTGCCTCTACTTCACCTCATTCTAATAAAACATCTCACAATTTAGTAATTATTACTGCTGTATATCAGGCAGTTCACATGCATATACACTGTATATATTCTTGTGTTCTTATGTTTTCAAAAACAAATTAGACAACACACCTATAATAGACTTATAGTAAATACACAATGACAGCTAATGTTTATACCCATGGTTGGTTTCAGACCACAGTGCCTTAGCAGTTAGCATTCTGTGACATTGCTATTCAAAAAATTCTAATTCAGAAAATGAATGGAGGGATGGATTGATGTTTCTGGGGACTTAAAGTTGTTGGTTTTATTTACTTGATATTCTTTTGGCATGTAAGGTTCCATAATTAAATAGGCTGTATTTTAATTGTAATTTTGAGTTTATTGTGATCACAACTGTTTCTGTATAGGATAATACATTTAGTACAAGAGGATACTTAAATGTATCTGATATATTGTCATAGCATGCAAATTAATTTCACTGTGAACCATGATACCTGGTTTGGAATATGTGAATACATGCTAATGTTGAATGTTTTTTTATTTTTCTGTTTTGAAAGTACAATGTTAAACAGTGTTGCATGTTTTTAATGTGGAGGAGTAGCGGAAATGATGTACTATTGATTTTACTCCTGGATTTCCTTTGTTTTCCCCATCCTCCACTAACTAGGCATTTCATTCAGGATGAGGGTTATAGAAATTGAGAATCATTGTTTAAAGCAGTTGTGTCGAACTCCAGTCCTGGAGGGCCGCAGTGGCTGCAGGTTTTCATTCTAACCATCTTCTTAATTAGTTACCAGTTTTTGATGCTAATTAACTTCTTTAGCCTTAGCTTTAATTAGCTTGACTTGAGCCCCTTAGTTGTTTTTCCTTAATTAGCAGCCAGACAGTAATGAGACATAAGCAGGACATGAACAGCTCACCCTGTACCCATCAAACAAAATCTGAAAATAAAGATGAAGGTCTCAGTAAGGTTGATCCCTCAGGTTACCAAAACATTTTAGGAGTTCATAGAAAAAAACAGAATATCAACAGTTTTGGAAATGTCTGCTGTGGCAAAAAGAGAGTAGCAACAAGCCATGGAATTGAATAACGGGTTTAATTAACAACAAGAATCAGCTTCTCATTAAGGAACTGGTTAGAGTTTGAAGCCCCAATTTATCTGGTCATCTGTTGGCTCGTTTCATGTCTCATTTCTGTTTGGCTGTCATTTAATGAAGAAGAGAATCAATTCAGAAGACTTAATCCTTAAAAACAGGGCTATTAAAATAGAGAGAAAAGAAGTTAATTGGCAGTGAATACTGGGCACTGATTAGGAAAAGGGTTAGGAAGAAAACCTGCACCCACTCTGGCCCTCCAGGCCTGGAGTTTGACACCTGTGGTTTAAAGAAATAATGCAAAAGGGTAACTGATAAATTAGCTGAGAACAACCCAACTAGAACAATTCTCCTCTAAGTTTATATATAGAAAAATATTACACTAAATGTTGAAGACTGTATTGCGTTGTCAGAATAATGGACCCACATACAGAATAGCCTTTTTTCTCTCTTAGCTTGAGCTTACTGTTTATTTTTTATTAGTTATTACACTATAAGAATGATTTAACTGTCCTTATTCAGTATTATTTTTCCTTCTTTCTTATAGTCTGACAGCTACTTCTGTATGTCTGTCCACGTGCCAAGGGAAGAGGACACTTATATAGGTGAGTTTATTTATATCATTATTGGCAAAATCATCTTAATTAAACCTTTATTTTAAAATGTAGTTATGTATTTTTGGGCGGCTCGGTGGCACAGTGGTAGCGCTGCTGCCTCGCAGTTAGGAGACCCGGGTTCGCTTCCCGGGTCCTCCCTGTGTGGAGTTTGCATGTTCTTCCCGTGTCTGCGTGGGTTTTCTCCGGGTGCTCTGGTTTCCTCCCACAGTCCAAAGACATTCAGGTTAGGTGGATTGGCGATTCTAAATTGGCCCTAGTGTGAGCTTGGTGTGTTTGTGTGTCCTGCGGTGGGATTGGCTCCAGCAGACCCCTGTGACCCTGTGTTCGGATTCAGCGGGTTGGAAAATGGATGGATGGATGGTTATGTATTTTTAATTTTTTTTTCTTTCTGTAATTCCAAAGCCTTATTGTCTGGCAGTGAATTGATAAAATGAAGAAATAGAACATTAAATGTGGTGATATCCTAAAATGTTAAAGTCAAATCTCTTGCTTGCCTGTCTAATAGCTGACAATAAAATATCAACAAAAATCTCACAAAATGGAGATATATAGCATGATATAATATATATACAATTGTATACAGTATATACAATATGAGTGTACATGTATATATGTGTGTGTATGTGTTGTAATATGAGGGGGGAGTCAAGCTATAGTTAGAAAATGGAACGAACCTTAACAAAACTGATAATGTCATTTCTCAATGTAGTCTCCACCCTTCTCAATTCACTTGCACCACCTGCTTGGAAGTGCCTGAATTCCATCAGAGTAAAAGGTTTTGTATTATCCTCTAGCTTGACTATCCCTCATAAGACTAACAGAGACAGTCAGAGTGCTGTGGCATCTGCTGGCAAACCCTGTATAAATGAAAATGATTTAAATCAAAATAAAGCATGTGAAAAAGCAAAACCAAGTCTTCTCACCCTGGAGTCCTATTCTGACTGTGGTGCAGGTGTATGGACACTGGATTTGACGTTAGTGGGGGAGAGCTGTCAATCTTCCAGTCTAAAGTGCGAGGGAAAGAGAGAGTGTTATCACACAGCGCCTAACACCATAATATTGCTGGAGAATTACCATGAACTAACCCCTTAAAATTTCTCCAATGCACACATACTAACATAAATAACAATTTAAATATGTGTGTATATATGTGTATATACTTATTTATGTGTATATATGTATGTTTGTATATGTATACAGTGATCCCTCACTATATCGCGCTTCGATTTTCACAGCTTCACTCCATCGCAGATTTTAAATGTAAGCATATCTAAATATATATCGCAGATTTGTCGATGGTTCGCGGATTTCTGCGGACATTGGGTCTTTTAATTTATGGTACATGCTTCCTCAGTTTGTTTGCCCAGTTGATTTCATACAAGGGACGCTATTAGCAGATGGCTTAGAAGCTACCCAATCAGAGCATGTATTACATATTAAATAAAACTCCTCAATGATATACGATATGCTTCCCGCGCGGTGCTTGATTGTTTGCTTTTCTCTGTCTGTCTCATTCTCTCTGCCTGATAGAGGGAGTGTGAGCAGAGGGGCTGTTAGCACAGAGGCTGTTTGCCTAGAGGATACGGACGCACCTCTACAAAATGCAGCTTTATCGCGGTGCTTTGGCATACTTAAAAGCCCAAAAGCACGTATTGATTTTTTGATTGTTTGCTTTTATCTCGCTGTCTCTCTCTGACATTCTCTGCTCCTGACACGCATTCTTTAAAGAGGAAGATATGTTTGCATTCTTTTATTTGTGAAAAAAGAACTGTCATCTCTGTCTTGTCATGGAGCACAGTTTAAACTTTTGACTAAAGGGTGTTAGTTCATGTCTAGAGGGCTCTAATAAGGTTAACAGTGTGGGAGAGTTTATAAGGGCTTAAAATTTATAAAAATAACCATACAAACATATGGTTTCTACTTCGCAGATTTTCATCTATCGCGGGGGGTTCTGGAATGCAACCCCCACAATCGAGGAGGGATTACTATATACAGTAGACCCCCACGAAGTTGCGGCTCAGAGTTCGCGGCCTCAGTCATTCGCAGATATTTCCTTAGAACCTAACTAATAATTGTTAGTGGAAACCGCAAATATCCACTGCAATTTTATGGCTTTTTTCATGGCAATACTGTACTGTAGAGAGAACAGGAAGCAACTGTGGCTTAGGATAGTGAAAGTAGCCAATAGAATTTGAAACTGCAACTCCCAGCAGTCCCTGAACTGGATCTGATTGGTCTTCTGCTGAGGGTGCTGGGGCTGTTTAGGTCAAAGGTTGTTAGTGTGGCTTTTAAAAATGAGGCCGGTGTCACCATAAGCAAAAAAAAGTTTTGTAATTTGTGTTTTCAAGTTCCTGTCTGTCTGCCTTCTGTTGGGTTACCTGTACTTATTCATTTTGTCCTGGATCGCTTTGTACGTCTGGATTGTCTGCCGTCTGCCTGGGTACATGAGAACTGTAAGTGGATTCATGGCCATCCTGCAAAGAAAGGAGTGCTCCTGAACCCGTCTTCACCATTTCAGGAACTACCGGTAGGACTATCTGTACATTCCCATTCAACGTGTGGATCTCTGGACTATCTATTTTCATCATTACATTTCATTCGTTGCCGTTTTTCATGAACTTTTTCATGATTTACTGTATGTATTTTGTTTGTGCTTTTTGTATTTAATGTGTAATCGCCGTAAGGGGAACAGGGGTGGTATCGTTGTTTTCTTATTTCATTTGTTTTCATTACATTCTTTATTTGCTGTTTGATTACCAGCTTTGTTTTTGTCTTTGTTTGTGAGTGTGTGCGGGTTGGGTCAAGGCTGGGTGCGTCCCTGGACTCTCCACCATAAAAGTAAATAAATCACCGTCTTCTCCATTTTGTGAATCTTAGCAGCCCCTAGAAGACACAGACGCTCCTCAAAAATCCCCTTTTAAAAAATTCTGATAGATTACAGTACCTCCATATTGCTCCCTTACTTGCTGGGCTTACTTCTCGCGCGACGCTACATTTACTTGAAAGCCTGAACAGCACCTGTCCTTTTTGGCTGATTGATTTGTTTCTCTGTCCTCCCCCAGACATTCTCTGCACCTATTGGGGTGTTGCAGTCCCCTATGATGTTTGTCTATTCTTTAATCCACGACTAACTGCATACTGAGCTCCTTTTACTTCTGAAAGAGACATGTTTGTTTGAAGTGTTTGAATAAAGTTACTGTCTCTACAATCTCCTGTGTTTCTGTGCAATTCTGTGACCCAAGTGTGACACCCTGCAGTACTTCAGCCTCACAGCACTTACGTGCTTGCGGTCAGCCAGTTCAAGCGCAGTTGGCTCAGTGTACATATTGTTCTAGTAGTTTTTTAAATAATTTTTACAGTTCATTAGCAGTATGTAAAATGATCAGTATTGCAGTAATTGTGATGCTCTTTGCATAAAAAAAAAATGTGTTTCATTAGTTTACCTTTTTCTTTGTGAATTATGACGTTTACTTAGTGCAGCAAAAATTATTTGGCGTCCAGGGATGCATTAACCCCTAACTATGTGGCAGTTTAAGGGTTAAAGCCCCAAGATGCCACCGAAACGAGCTGCAACATCTAAGGATTCTGGCAATGAAAACATGCTTACATGAATTGCAGTACATATAGTGATAACATCTGTATTTTACATTCTAGCACTGCGGGAGACAGCAGTGCAGTATACAGGTTTACCTTTACATTCTTTATTTTTAGGTAATGTATTAGGCTGAGTTTAAAATGAAAGTGTTTTGGGGGCATATTTAGGGTTTAAACTATGAAAATAGGCATTTTTTGTTTTTAACCACATCCAAAATTTGTGGTTTTTGACAATTCGCAGGTGCTGTAGGAACGTAACCCCCACGAATTTTGGGGGTGTACTGTATGTGTATGTGTGTATGTATATACAGTATATGTATGTGTATATGTGTGTATGTATATATGTATGTATGTGTATGTATATATATATATATATATATATATATATATATATATATATATATATATATACTTTATTAATCCCAAGGGGAAATTCACATACTCCAGCAGCAGCATACTGATAAAAAAAAAATAAACAATATTAAATTAAAGAGTGATAACAATGCAGGTAAAAACAGACAATAACTTTGTATAATGTTAACGTTTTAACTCCCAGGGGGTGGAATTGAAGAGTTGCATAGTGTGGGAGAGGAACGATCTCCTCAGTCTGTCAGTCTGTCACCTTAACTTCCGGCGCCGCATCCGAGTGGCAGCCTTTCCAGCAGCTCCGTATATGACTTTATCTTTTTACCTTTTAATCTCTATTTCACTATTTCACTGATCACTTCTACCACTTTCTTTTATGTGGAATTGCTCCCTGGACACTTTTACTATTTTACTATTTGACATGGATTTTACACTCCAGAATCGCCTATTCAAGTAGTCAGCTTAAAGCACTGAGAAGAGATGCTTATGCCGGTGTGGTTCCTTATTTACCTGTCAAGGTAAGAAGACGATATCGGGCAGCCGAGCGCAAAGATAAAAGATAAGATTAAATCGAGACAACTTGAGAGAAAGTGGCGTTATAAACCGTCGGTGCCTTCTGTGATCCTGGGAAATGTAAACTCACTACCAAATAAGATCGACGAACTGGCTGTGCTGGTGGAAATGTCAGAACCTACAGAGAATGCAGCTTGCTGTGTTTTAATGAAACGTGGCTAACGTCTCCCATCCCAGATGCTAACGTGGAGCTACCTGGGTTTAGCAAAGTTAGAGCGGACAGAGACGCAAGTACCTGCGGAAAGAAGAAAGGAGGAGGACTTGCTCTCTATGTCAATACAAAGTGGTGCAACTCAGGACATGTAAACGTTTAAATCTTCACTTGCTGCAGGGACATCGAACTGTTGGCCGTAAGTCTGCGTCCCTATTACTTGCCCAGAGAGTTTGGACATGTGATTGCTGTTATTGTTTACATCCTCCCTCAAGCGGAGATGGCGAGTGACATCATCCATTCCGCAGTTGCTAAGTTACAAACGCAGCACCCTGAGGCACTTGTGCTAATCGCTGGAGACTTTAACCATGTAACGCTGGACAAAACATTACCTGCCTTCTCCCAGTATGTGGATTGTAACACTCGGGAAACAGGACTATCGACCTACTGTATGCAAACGTTAAAGACGCATACAGCGCTACCCCGCTGCCTGCGCTTGGGAAAGCAGATCATAACCTGGTTCTGCTTCAGCCTCAATGAGTGAGGGCGCTACCTACAACTACACGCTCATTCAGGAAGTGGTCCCCTGAGGCAGAGCAGGCTCTGAGAGACTGCTTTGGAACTACAGACTGGGATATATTGCTTGGGTCACATAGTGAGAACATTGAAGAGGCTGTTGAATGCACAACTGATTACATCAACTTCTGTATGGACATTGTAGTTCCAGTAAGAACAGTATGCTGCTATGCTAACAACAAGCCATGGGTTACAAGTGACATCAAGGGCCTTTTGAACCAGAAGAAAAGGGCTTTTAAAGGTGGTGATCAGCATGAGCTCAAGCGTGCAGAAGGAACTCGAGTCCAGCTCAGGGCGCGAAAGAGCAGTACAGGAGAAAGCTGGAGCAGAAGTTGCAGAACAACAGCATGAAGGAAGTGTGGGATGGGATGAAGATTATCACTGGCTGCAGCTCGAAGCGGGATGCCGCCATCGAGACAGACGTGGAGAGAGCAAACCAAATGAACAACTTCTTTAATAGGTTTGATCACAGTAACCCACTCTCACCTCGAGTACTGCATCCTCCAACCATCCTTCTGCTGATACCAGCATAGGTGAGACATCCCCACCCACAATTACAGCAGCCCAGGTGAGCAGAGAGCTGAAAAGACTTTGTGCCAGCAAAGCAGCGGGTCCAGATGGTGTATCGCCACGACTGCTGAAGGCCTGTGCGTTGGAACTGGGGAGTCCTCTACAGCGCATCTTCAACCTGAGCCTGGAACAGGGAGAGTCCCAAGGCTTTGGAAAACATCTTGTATCACCCTGTCCCAAAGGTATCACGTCCTAGTGAGCTGAATGACTTCCGGCCTGTTGCTCTGACGTCACATCTGATGAAGACCATGGAGCGGCTGCTGCTTCACCACCTGAGGCCACAGGTCCGTCCGCCCTCGACCCTCTGCAGTTCGCATACCAGGAGAAGGTGGGAGCGGAGGATGCCATCATCTATATGCTACACGATCCCTCTCCCACCTGGACAGAGGCAGTGGTGCTGTAAGAATTATGTTTTGGACTTCTCTAGGCCTTCAACACCATCCAACCTCTGCTCCTTAGAGACAAGCTGACTGAGATGGGAGTAGACTCACACCTGGTGGCATGGATTGTGGACTATCTTACAGACAGACCTCAATATGTGCGTCTTGGGAACTGCAGGTCTGACATTGTGTTCAGCAATACAGGGCACCGGGGACTGTACTTTCTCCGGTCCTGTTCAATCTATATACATCAGACTTCCAATATGACTCGGAGTCCTGCCACGTGCAAATGTTCGCTGATGACACTGCTATTGTGGGCTGCATCAGGTGTGGGCAGGAGGAGGAGTACAGAAAGTTAATCAAAGACTTTGTTAAATGGTGCGACTCAAACCACTTACACCTTAACACCAGCAAGACCAAGGAGCTGGTGGTGGATTTTAGGAGGCCCAGGCCCCTCATGGACCCTGTGATCATCAGAGGTGACTGTGTGCAGAGGGTGCAGACCTTAAATATCTGGGAGTGCAGCTGGATGACAAATTGGACTGGACTGCCAATACTGATGCTCTATGTAAGAAAGGTCAGAGCAGACTATACTTTCTGAGAAGGTTGGCATCCTTCAACATCTGCAGTAAGATGCTGCAGATGTTCTACCAGACGGTTGTGGCGAGTGCCCTCTTCTATGCGGTGGTGTGCTGGGGTGGCAGCATAAAGATGAAAGCCGCCTCACGCCTGGACAAACTTGTTAAGAAGGCAGGCTCTATTGTAGGATTAAAGTTGGACAGTTTAACATCTGTGGCAGAGAGAAGGGCACTAAGCAAACTCCTGTCAATCATGAATAATCCACTGCATCCACTTAACAGTGTCATCTCCAGACAGAGGAGTAGCTTCAGTGACAGACTTTTGTCACTGTCCTGCTCCACTGACAGACTAAAGAGATCGTTCCTCCCCCACACTATGCGACTGTTCAATTCCACCCGGGGGAGTAAATGCTATCATTAATTTTATTTTCATTTTTTTTTCATTACTATTTAATTTAATATTATTTCTTTGTATCAGTATACTGCTGCTGGATTATGTGAATTTCCCCTTGGGATTAATTATGTATGTATGTATGTATGTATGTATGTATGTATGTATGTATCTATGTATGTATGTATCTATCTATCTATCTATCTATCTATCTATCTATCTATCTATCTATCTATCTATCTATCTATCTATCTATCTATCTATCTA
This sequence comes from Polypterus senegalus, assembly GCF_016835505.1. Taxonomy (NCBI): domain Eukaryota; kingdom Metazoa; phylum Chordata; class Cladistia; order Polypteriformes; family Polypteridae; genus Polypterus; species Polypterus senegalus. The sequence continues at coordinate 76,167,551 of NC_053160.1, read as the reverse complement.
TCTATCTATCTATCTATCGCTGAAGCTACTCCTCTGACTGGAGATGATACTATTCAGTGGATGCAGTGGATTCTCCATGATTGGCAGGAGCCTGCTCGGCCACGGATGTCAAACTGTCCAGCTCCATGCCTACAATAGAGCCTGACTTCCTCACCAGTTTGTCCAGATGTGAGGCATCCTTCTTCTTTATGCTGCCTCCCCAGCACACCACCGTGTAGAAGAGAGCACTCGCCACAACTGTCTGATAGAACATCTGCAGCATCTTATTGCAGATGTTGAAGGATGCTCGTCTTCTAAGGAAGTATAGTCGGCTCTGTCCTCTCTTGCACAGAGCATCAGTATTGGCAGTCCAGTCCAGTTTATCATCCAATACAATACAATACAATTTTTATTTATAGAGCACAATTTAAAAACAACCGAGGTTGACCAAAGTGCTTTACAACACTATTAATAAATACACAATAAAACAGACACAAATTATAAAACATGATATCACACAAGCTGTAAACACAGGTGAAGTTCCTAAGGCCAAAAACACAGAACAATAGTTCAAGAGATGTTGAACGCCAAGGAAAATAGATACATTTTAAAAGTGGACTTAAAAACAGACAAGGTTGGAGCAGTTCTAATGTGAAACGGGAGATCATTCCATAACTTTGGACCAACAACAGAAAAGGCACGGTCACCTCTGGTTTTTAGTCTTGACCTAGGCACTTGCAACAAATTAAGATTAGTAGATCTGAGTGATCTTGATGGAATGTAAGGCTGTAACAAATCAGTTAAGTACTGTGGGGCCAGACTATGTAAAGATTTAAAAACAAACATTAGGATTTTGTAATCAATTCTATATTTAACTGGCAGCCAATGAAGTGAAATTAAAACCGGCGTAATATTCTCGTATTTGCACTTTCCTGTGAGAAGCCGGGCTGCTGCATTTTGGACTAACTGCAATCAAGAGATACAAGACTGAGAGACACCGACATATAAAGAATTGCAGTAGTCAAGCCGAGATGTTACAAATGCATGCATAGCTATTTCAAGCTTCTTTAGAGATAGAAATGGCTTTACTTTTGAAAGAAGACGAATATGGTAAAACAAGACTTAACCACTGTACTTATCTGCTTATCAAATTTGAGGTTACTGTCAAACAAAACACACAGATTTCTGACACATGAGGTACTGTACGGTGATAGAGATGTACTGTTAAAATCATATACGCATTGATCAGTGGGACCAAACACTATGAATTCAGTTTTACTCTCATTGAGGCTCAAAAAGTTTGTTGCCAGCCAAAGTTTTAGCTCCTCCAAACAATCCAAAATAGGCTTAAAGGCATTCTTATTTCCACGCATTAAAGGAATATAAATCTGAGTATCATCTGCATACAGATGGAAAGAGACCCCATATTTACTAAAGATAGACCCTAATGGAAGCAGATAAAGAGAGAACAACGCTGGACCCAGAATCGATCCCTGAGGTACACCAGATCTTAACTGTATCTCAGAAGAGGAATGGTGCCCAATATTGACCACAAACCTCCTATCAGAAAGATATGACCTAAACCATTGTAATACTATGCCCCGTAAACCAACGACGCTTCAAGGCGTGAAATTAGAACGTTATGATTGACCAGATCAAAGGCAGAGCTGAGGTCTAACAAAACCAAAGCCATAAACTGGCCAGAGTCCGTAGTCAACATGACATCATTTAAAACTCGTAAGAGGGCTGACTCCGTGCTATGGCAAGATTTAAAACCAGACTGAAATTTTTCGCAAATAGAATTATAAGATAAATGTGACTGAAGTTGGTTTAAAACAACTCTCTCAAGGATTTTAGATAAAAAAGGCAGATTTGAAATGGGACGAAAATTAGACAGCAGTGTGGAATCAAGATTTGTTTTTTTAAGATGAGGTCTCACTGTAGCAAGTTTGAAATCATGGGGAACAGTACCAGTTTGGAGACACTTGTTAATAACAGACAGCAGATCAGGGCCAACAGTGTCAATAATCTGCCTGAGAAAGCGTGGTGGAATAACATCCTGGGGACACATTGTGGATTTCAAACTAGACCTAGTCCTAATCAAGGTGTTCAGGTTCACAGACTCAAATCCAGACCACATAGAACCAGAATATGGAGCTTCAACCAATTTATAAGAAGACATTGACAATGTAGCTGTTATTTCAGAGATCTTATCATTAAAATAAACAGCAAAATTCTCACATAGAGTATCAGATACCTCAGGAAAAAGATTAACTTTTGGATGAAGTGCAGTCTCAATAGTAGAAAATAAAATATTTGGCTTATAGCTGTTTTGTGTTATTAACTCTGAGAAATATTTACACTTTGCTGCCTTAGCAGCTCGCTGAAAGGCAGAAAGAGAATCCCGTAGGATTTCATACTAAACTTGTAATTTGTCTTTTTCCACTTTCGCTCTGCCTTCTACAAGCCTGTCTAAGGGAACGAGTGGTATCATTATGCCAAAATACTGAATTTTGCTTACGTTTTTTCACCCTTAATGGTGCGATAGAATTTAAGATATTTAAACAATTATTATTAAAATTACTAAGATGTTCATTTGCATCCAAGCAACAAGTGAGAGAGTCCATAACCTGAGTAGCACTTAATAGTTCATACTTCGAAGAGAATTCTTCTCTTGAGCGATCCGTAAAAATACGAGACCAGCGTAACAGTGATGATTGGCTTGGGTTATTTCCGTCGAACAACATAGAAAACCGAATAGGCAGATGGTCAGATATACCAGCGTCCATGATCTTTATATCAAACAGTGACAGACCACGAGATAGGATCAAATCCAATGTATGTCCCTGAGCATGAGTAGGTCCAGTCACCCATTGCACAAAATCAAAGGAATCAATTATACTAAGAAAATCCTTTGAAAATGGTTTAGAGCCACAACACACATGGATATTAAAATCTCCCAGTATTAAAATCCTGTCATAACTAACGACAATTTCACTCAGAAATTGAGCAAATTCATTAAGAAAATCCTTATTAACATTGGGTGGTCGATAGATGACAGCAAAAACAACAGGGTTCACTAGAGAAAGTTGAAACAACAGAACTTCAAAACAATTATGAGGCCCAGGTGACAGTCGGCTACAGAGATACGAGTTTTTGAACACTGTAGCCAAGCCCCCACCACGGCCAGATAACCGAGGTGAATTGAAAAAGCTACAGCCCTGGGGCAGGAGTTCGGTGAAGGGACTTAAATCACCAGGTTTAATCCAAGTTTCGGTAATACATAAAGCATCCAGAGCATGTAAAGTAAAAAAGTCATTTAAGATAAAAGTCTTATTTACCAGCGAGCGTGCGTTGATTAAAGCCACATGAAACGGCAACTCACCCTGGGGTTGTGTGGAACTTCGAATCGGTCGAAGATTAGACTCATTTACTCCACCACGCAAACACGCGGAGGAAAACGCGAAAGAAACAAGGCTGGGGACAACTGGTCGAAGCTAACGATACGATGCATCCAGCTTAACGCCAATGAAGACGTAACCCGCGGATCATCCCAGTCCCGACAGACAGCAGGCAAGCAGAAGATCTCAAACGAGCTGCGACTCCACCTCGCTTTCCGCGTTTCCTCCTTCGCTTCCTTTTCCAGGGTAAGTCAGTAAGATGCCGACACTGGCAAACAGGGAAAATGCAGGAATGAGTGGGCCGCGGAAAGGGACAAGGCGCACAAGCGTCAATCCTAGATGACGCACAAGTGTCGGTCCTAGCTGTTTCAAAAGCCACTCGAATGTTCAGAAGTGTTTGGCGGTCATAGACCAACGCCGTTTCACAGCTAGTAGTTAAAATAGACAAAAATAAAAACATAAGCACTAAAAACAACAGAGACAGAGAGAGCGAAAAATGGCATGCCAGATACAACGGCGCCATGTTCACAGCTTAGTATTTTAGTAGTTCACAGCGGTATTTTTAGGTCTACACCCTCTGCACACAGTCACCTCTGATGATCACGGGGTCTGTGAGGGGCCTGGGCCTCATACATTTCACCACCAGCTCCTTGGTTTTGCTGGCGTTCAGGTGTAAGTGGTTTGAGTCGCACCCTTTATATATGTGTTCATGTGTATATGTATGTATATGTGTATATATGGGGAAGCACGGTGGCACAGTGGTAGCGCTGCTGCCTTGCAGGAAGGAGACCTGGGTTCACTCTACATGTCTGTGTGGGTTTCCTCCGGGTGCTCCGGTTTCCTCCCACTGTCCAAAGACATGCATGTTGGGTGCATTGGCGATCCTAAATTGTCCCTAGTGTGTGCTTGGTGGGTGTGTGTGTGCGCCCTGTGGTGGGCTGCGCCCTGTCTGGGGATTTGTTCCTGCCTTGCGCCCTGTGTTGGCTGGGATTGGCTCCAGCAGACCCCGTGACCCTGCGTTAGGATATAGCGGGTTGGACAATGACTGACTGACTGTGTATATATGTATGTGTATATACTACATATAAGTATGTATATGTACATACTATATATATGTATGTATATACGCTTTGTTATATTTTTTCTTATTGTGTGGTTGACTGTTTAGAAGCCTTACAATCTGTGGGTAATGTCCCTGAATCTACTGATGTGATAGCTGAAGTTTTTTTATTCTATTTATAAGGCCGATAAATTTGTTTAAGTCATGAATAGAAGGTAGCTGGGTGCAAGTAATATTGACTTTGCATAAGGAGTCACTTGGAACCTGGGACTTTTCCTTAGCGCTGGGCACAACACACAATCATACCTGGATGATATACCATTTAATCCTAGGACACACACTTATGCACTCTCATACACTCCTTGCATTAATTGAAATTCTATTTGAATTAACTATGACATCTTTGAGAAGACACATTCAATAAGTAGATCTTTTTTGAACAATCCTCTATCTGGTTGTGTTTGCCTGTTATTTTATTTGTAATTCTGTTTAGATCCAGCAACCACTTTACTCTCCAAAAAAAACCAACAGAAAAACCTTTAATGTCATAGCATTCTTGGTATGTTTATTTTACATTACAATTCATGCATTTGCAACATAACATAAGCAGGTATGATGTATTTGTGTAGTTTGTCATCTGGCTTGTTTTACTTACATGTTCATATATATGTCCTTCTTCTGCTACTCAGATTATTTGAAAGTTTCCATATTGATTTACAATATTCAGGTGTTTGGTGTCCAGGGGCCTCATGTATAACGCCGTGCGTAGAACTCGCACTATAACATGGCGTAAGCACAAAAGCCGAAATGTGCTTACGCGACAGAAAAATCCAGATGCAGGAATCTGTGCGCATCTAACTTCCACGCTCTTCCGCTACATAAATCCCGATCAGGGTGAAAACTAACGCTCGTGCACGCGCATTTTGTAACGCCCCAAATCCTCCCAGAATTATGCCTATTTGAATATGCAAATCAATATAAATCGCCCTTAAGCGCAGCCTTCTGTGAAAAGACAATGGGAAAAGCACGGGGGGAAACATAAGAATTTCAGCGAATACCAAGTGGAGGCAAAGGAAAAACATACTATTTGTTCAAATAAACCGTGGGATAATCAACAAAATGAAGTTGATCGAGTGACATAGCGTGTTGGAGAAACTTGAAAGCTCACATTCACAAAATCGCACAGTGCCGGAAATAAAAAAGAAGTCACATATCAAAGTTGCCGTGAAAAGAAGAGTTGTAAGCCCACTGTCTGAGTGTCATATGAAAGCTTATTAGGTACAGAGAAAAAGGCACACGGTAGGGAAAAAGCACGAAATGTCAACTTTAATCTCGAATTTTCCACTTTAATCACGTAGTTTATTTTGTCATTTAGTAGAACATTATAAACTTCATCTTAAAATCGTTTAATTAACCAGTTTCTAAAATCACATCGTAATTAAAGTAGCACGTTAAATGCTTTGTTTTGTATTTGATCTTCTACTCGTATGTGATCTATGTGTGTGAATCACTACTTGCTTCTTAAACTGGCTCTCTTCCTCCAACTGGACACAGAGTCCATTACATTTGTGATATTACAGCTCTCTGAATAACTAAAATACTGAGATGTATACGTGATGTCATTTTCATGATGATAGGAGCTAAAGCACATTATTAAACATGTGTTTCATGAGCCTCGTGCTCATGACAAGCATTTATCTTTTGTCAAATTTGTCGCTGCGTTTTAGCTGTGTTGTTATTTTCTCTTTCTGTTTTATATTCAATATATATTACGTACCCCAAGAGTCCTTGCTTTTCTTTCCCAAGTAACCGATCGCCACACAATCAGCTCTGTAATAGACGTTAAGCCATCTGTAAGCTTAGCCCATTCTTCAAAACGTGAAATATCTTCGTAGTACATGTTTAATTATTCTATCCTTCACGACACTCCCAGTGAAGAATATAGATTATTTAAATGAAGTTAAAGTTTTATGTGTATAATTTAATAAACATATTTTGCTGCATTTCACCTTAAAAATGATATCGTCATCATATGTAAATACGCGCTTTATAATGTGGCCCAGGTTGTGAGATATTATAACTGTAGTGCAAGTTTACAGTGGGGTGATTGTACTTATAAGTACAGACAGTTCTACAAGGAGCAACTGATTGAGTGCATTTAAAGTTCTTGGGATTAAACTGTTTCTGAACCGCGAGGTCCGTACAGGAAAGGCTTTAAAACGTTTTGCAGTGGCTGAGACAGCGTGTCCTTAAAGCTGTATAGCGATAATTCTCTTTCCAATCAGCTGCTGCTGTGATTCACACTCAGATACAGTGATATAAATACTCCGAATCGTGCAGTGAGAGTAATATGGAAAAAGATGATCCGCTGTGGCAACTCCTAACGGGAGGAGCTGAAAGAAGAAGAAGAAGAAGTGAGTGTAACAACGCTAAAGCAGTTATGGTATTTGGAATACTATGGCTATTCCCTGGACCATTATATTGTTACGAGTTAATTACAATCAGATGCATTACACTAATAAACAATATGCGGTTAGTTTCTGTGTATTTATAAAGCCGCGTCATGAAAATAATGAGTAATCACACAAGAACAGTACCATTGCTTTGACGCTGGGTGCCGCCAGTTTGCAAAACCGAGCGTAGAACTTGCGTACGACAAGGCATGAGGTACCGTGGAAAAGTGCGTGGCTTTACGCCAAGTGTAGGTTTTATACATCGCGATTTGAACGTGGAAAAGTTCTTACGCAACATTTCTGTGCGTACACACCGTTTATACATGAGGCCCCAGGTGATTTTGTACTTCATGCAGTCACAGCTAATTTGTAAATTTAAATTGGCAAGTGATTCATTATTCTTCAGCTCTAACAATAAGCAGGCAGAAACGAAATAAAAAACGTAATGAAATGAGTTTTAAGCTGCCATTTTTGTTTTAAACAACACAATTAATATAAGTAGGTCTGTATTTATATAAAAGATCTCTGGATTCTTATGATATTTGGTAATGGTATGTACATATTAGTTTTGATTTGACTTTCATATTAATGAAATATTTATCTGGTCATTCTAGAAGAGACTCTTAGGAACAAAATTTTCTAAAAATATTTTTTATCTCATTCCCTATCATACCTGACAAGCCTTTTTACTTTTAGTCTCTAAAATATTATATTTAAGTTCCACAGAGTGGTTACGAAGGCAACAATGTCCTTTATAATGCAGACAACTTCACATCATGGTAATCTAGACCTAAATCCAACAAATTAACTTCATAAGGTAATAATTTTTAGTTTTTCCAAATTCTGTACATTGAAAATAAAGGAAAAATAGCTAAATAAAATTGAAATGGAAGACTAACACACTTTTGAGTGACTTCCCGGCATCAAGAGCTCTCTTCCTTTAGACAGAGATACAATGGTATTAAAAACTCAAGTTAAATGCCTCGCAGTAACTGATGGTAGTGCTCTGTTATCACAGAACTATAAACTTGTCCAACTATAAAAACGCAACTATCTTTATAAGAGTTCTGCAGACTTTTTGGAACATGTTTTTGAATGTTATTGGTAAAGATTCTGATTTCTGACAGTGTTCTGGAACTTGTTAGACAGATGAATTACAGGCTTCTGCTGATGTGTTTGTTATTTAGAATGTCTGATGCCATGACTTTTAACTAAGTACTGCTCAGCTCTCATCACAATTGTATGGTGCCTTGATAGAACTCTGTCAGTTAGGCATGCATTTATCCTAATGTCATTGTTTCTATTTTTTGCCAACACTAGTGTCCTTCATGAAGACATTTGAAAATGCTGATAGTGTTATCTTAATCAGTGTATCACCATTGCATAGCAGTCTTGGATAAATACCAAACTGTGACTTATCTGACAGTTTGTAATTGCTGCCACTTGTATTTTCAGTAGCTAAACTTAACTATAATTGGTAAGGGTTATAAGCTTGTAAAAAATTTTGCAGTCTTAGCTTTTGGAACCAAACCTGATATTGTGTAACCATTTATTCTGTTTGTAGATGTGTTGTTACGGTTATTCACAGTGAACGTGGTATAACTGCTTTGTTACTATATGTTCTGCTGTTTAAGATTCTCATTTCTAATGCATATCAATTAGAGTGGCAACTATTACACCGATTTTAAAAACTAAGTTATGCCTGTAAATCTATTATATTGTGTGTGCATGAAATAGTTTTAATAATATAATACATTTGTTAAAATGAAACAGAGTTAGAAACATTTATTTACTTGATTGATTTTTACAACATGATTTCCATGACGAATAGAATGTTTCCATGTGTAGGCCAATTTAGATGCCTTTTATCAACTGTGTTAAAAAGAACAAGTTCTGAAAGCCTTTTCTTTAGTATCATTAGTATGGCAGAAAGTAAGATATTTGCATTATAAATGAAAGGAGCAGATAAACTAAACCTGCAAACAGAAAATAAGAGTTTCATTGGAAGAGAAACTACTGCTTTAACCTTGGAACCAGTTGTCATGGTAACTATACAGGGTGAAACATTCTTTTGTCTTTGAGTGTAAAAGCCTTGTGTCCTTGCATTTACAAATATCCAACCTAAATAAAAAAAAAAAGATTGTAGAGATTGCAAAAAAAATCTAAATCTAGTGTATTTGTTTAATCTGTTGTCTTTACATGTTTTATTTGTTTTCTAAACCATAATAAAAAAATACCACTTTTAATATCATAAAAATATTTTGTAATAAGAAAAAGAGCAAATGCCAAAGACATGCTAATTGGCCATTGTGCAGGTGTACTCTGTGATAGACAGTGGAACTCTTTCCAGAGATGGTTCCTGTCTTGGCACCACAGATTAATAAGTTTAAAAATGTTGTGATAGTCAAAGTGCAAAAAATGCTGCATTATTTTAATTATCATCTTAATAAGGCTAAAATGTTAAACATACTTCCATTTCCTACACAAGTGCTCACTGAATAACAGCATCTTTCGTGCAGGCAGTGCCAGAAGACAGTTTGGCATGTGCCAGTGGGTCATGTGTGTGCAAATGAGAGGCAGAGTGATGACAACTAAGCACTTAGGCTTTTTTTAAATATGACATGGTGGTGGATGTAAGACATGCAAACTTTAGGGTGTTCAGGAATGGTAAAACCCTGCTATCATCACAGGTTTATTGAGAATGAATTTCCAAACAAACAAACATCTGTTAACATATGGTCAAAAACAAAACTTTACATTAAGAGGAACATATCAAGAAATAAAAGCTATTTCAGCCATGCTGTCAGTAGTAGCCTACACTGGATTTTGTAACCAAATTCTCAGCTGAGTTACACGCATGGGAGTCAAACACATGAAGGTGTGGTTGCAGAATGTACAGGAGGGTTGTTTTGTTGAGTCCCAATTTCCCTTTGCACCGAGACTGTTGGGAGGACCAAGGTTTGGTAAAATCCCTTGAGTCCTTGGAGCTGACCTGCTGAACATCATTAAAAAAAGTCCAGTGACGATGGTCTAATAGTGTATATTGTATCCATATTTGGAACCTTAATAAGAGCAGAGCAAATAGGTCATGTGACTATTCTTCTGATCAGACACATCCCATCATTACCCAACAATATCATCATAAAAAGAGATTTTAAACCAGCTAATGTCCAACATTTATGAGACACATTGGCCACCCTACTAAAATGGGAAGGTCTCTGATTTGCCTTAGGCCATCTGCCTTGTCATTAAATTTTGACTCTTACCAAAGTATTTCACTGTATTTGGTAGGACTGGCCATTTGAACTTTCATTAGCTCTTTAACAATACCTTTCTATATATAACTGCGTAAATTTAGTTCTGTACTGAGCTTCAGTAAAACATCATAATAAAGTATTATATGAGACTAGCCAACCTGCGGCGTACCATACGCCGCATAATCAGGCTGGTTTTTTAATGATTTTTAAGCAGAGGGAGAAAATTAACATTTGAAAAATCGGTAATGTAATAAATCAGCAAGAAAAGCAACATTGTAACAGTGCACGGAACGAACCAACACACAATCGTCCATGACTGAAAACTGGCGCACCGTCCTCGCGTCTTCTCCTGCCAGACGGAGGGATGGGGGTGCATGGCTGATGTCTGCTGATTTCTCGTTCAGTATGCACTGCCCGCTCATGTGTCCACCACCAACTCGTCACTTGAGTCGTCGTCTTTACATAGTCCAGATGTACCTGTGAGTGACGTAGACTTTTCATTGCTCTGTGCGGTTTTGGCAGCTATTCTACAGTATATACAGTATAATCCACCAAGACACCCGACCATGGTAGTAGCGAGGTGGGAGGGGGGTGTGTACAAAGGGTTGGGACGCAACCAGTGGGAGCGTATGAGTCGCACTTAGTGGGAATTCCACGGTTTGCAGCCCGAATGGGGTTCAACGGCAAACCCACGCCGGGTAGACACACGCTCAATGTCATGCATAACTATTTATTGAATGCTAAACAATTCTGGAAAGACACGGTTGTCTAAAACGGGTTGCTGTGAGAATACAACAGTAAGTGAATGAAAAGATGGAACTCTGGAGAGAGCAAAATACAACACACTAGTGAACCCGTGGCATAACAAACGCCACATAATTATTTATTGATGGTTGAACACTTCTGGAATGACACAGTTGTCTAAAAAGGGAGGGTTTGAGGATACAACAGAAAGAGAATGAAAAGATGGAAGTGTAGACTTTTCATTGCTCTGTGCGGTTTTGGCTGCCTTTATATACAGGTATATAATCCAACCAAGACACCCGATCACGGTAGCAGCGAGGGGGGTGTGAACAAAGTGCAGGAGCATCTAAGAAGATGCATGTTTGTCGCGGATGTGAATTTCTGCATGTAGAGTGTAAAACAGTTTGCTATGGTGCATGCGGGTGTGTGTCGTAACTGAAAACTCGGTTTTTAAAGACTGCCTACTTCAGTGTGTTTTAACCTCAGTTGTAAAGGATTGTTTTAAGGATCCCATGGGATACCCCTCACAAACCGTTTCACACGCTGCATATGGCGAATCACCTCCGCGAGAAACATGCCTCTATGAACAGTCAACGTAGCTCGGAGGTGCATGACATTAACCTGACCTGCACTGCATGTGGCCTCTATGACAGACGAATATAAATGACGCCATTTTTTCTGTGTCGTCGCGTCCGAGTTGGTGGATATGGCCCTGCGAGTTGTCGTCGTATCCAATGGTCTTGGAGTTGGTGGGCGTGGCTCTTTCCTACGTGCGCCATAGGTGTCTCACTTGTCGGCAGCTTAGTGAATCCACGCCCCTTCCGGCATGCTTTCCATGGTTGTCTTGCCTTAGTGAATTATTATATGATTTTACACAGATACAAGAGTCTTAAGGGGAAAAAAAAAAACAAAACAAAACTTGCAATACTCCATTATATAAAACGATGGAAAATGTTCAGTTGTCATCTTGTACCTATAATTATTTAGGAAAAAAGAAGAGCAGACATAAAATTCCTAGCAAACCAAATCCACTCAACACCTAATGTGGATGAAAGAAAGAATATGATGCAGACAGAATATTTTTTGGTTGAGTGACCACAGTCAACCTCGATTTTTTTCAGCTTGCACTTTAGCTATTGATACACTTCAGCTGCCTCAGCTAGACAATTGGTCCTTGTTTCTCCTCAGTAGGGCAAATTTATTTTAGGATAAATTATTCATTTGTGTCAGAGCCCAAAGTGCCATGGGCATTTATAAAGTGTTCTCTCATAAGTAATTTAAAAGTCTGAATCAAAGTATGCTACATGTCTGTCACATGAACCTTGTCTCATCTGTTTTATCTTTTCTTTCCCAACATTCAGCTGGTGAAATATTACTTTAGCAAACAACAAAATTAAATTTTACATAACTAAGGAAGGTGATGATCAAAATTCCAGAAACAACTAATTAAAAAATATGTGGCATATGAAATCACATCATTAAAGATGTTTTCCTGTTGCCCCTTCTACTAGCCAAATGCTTTCTTCAGGCAGTGTTTATTATCTTCAGCATAAAACCTTTCAAAATAAAAGAGAGAACATTTCTACCATCTGTGTTAAAATATCCATAAATATATTAGTATGCCCATCCCTCAAAAGTTACAAGGTTAGCTTGAAGCTCCTATAAAATAAGAGACACATTTCTGAAAATCAGGTCACTGAATTGATATCATTTGAACTGTGTGTTTTAATCTAGAATTCGATGGTGTTCCTTTTATCTATATTCCTTTGGTAAAGGAGTTCCCAGACTCAGTTCTAGGCTCCCCAGTGGCTGTGGTTTCTGTTTTCAGTCAACCATACTTCTTTCTTAACTAAAAATGCCATTATTTCCCAGTTTTTAACTTCATTAAGTCACTACAGAATGTCCCAGCAGAGGTTGTTTACATTTTACATCAGTTTAAGAAGTATTTCTGTGTTTTTAAAATGAGAAATAATTAGGCTTTCATTAACTTGCTTGTTGTAGCTTTGTTCTCCTTTCATTTCATATTTTTAGCTTCTGAAGTTGCTGAAGCTATTGGTGATCACACAGGGGTACCGTATATCATGCTGAAATCATGGGTACTATCCATTGAATCTGTGTCTCTTCCTGCTGTTTATAATCATAATTTTCATACAGTTAAATGAAAAAGTTTGGGAACCCATCTCAGCCTGCATAATAATTTATTCTACTTTCAACAAAAAAATAACAGTGGTATGTCTTTCATTTCCTAGGAACATCTGAGTACTGAGGTGTTTTCCAAACAAAGATTTTTAGTGAAGCAGTATTTAGTTGTATTAAATTAAATCAAATGTGAAAAACTGGCTGTGCAAACATTTGGGTCCCCTTGTAATTTTGCTGATTTGAATGCATGTAACTCCTCAACACTGATTACTTGCAACACCAAATTGGTTGGATTAGCTCGTTAAGCCTGGAACTTCATAGACATGTGTGTCCAATCATGAGAAAATGTAGTTAAGGTGGTCAATTGCACCTGAAGAGTGACAGCATGGGATCCTCAAAGCAACTCTCAAAAGATCTGAAAACAAAGATTGTTCAGTGTCATGGTTTAGGGAAAGGCTACAAAAAGCTGTCTCAGAGGTTTAAACTGTCAGTTTCAACTGTAAGGAATGTAATCAGGAAATGGAACGCCACAGGCACCGTTGCTGTTAAACCCAGGTCTGGCAGGCCAAGAAAAATACAGGAGTGGCATGGTTACAGACAACCCACAGATCACCTACAAATACCTGCAAGAACATCTTGCTGCAGATGGTTTATCTGTACTTTGTTCTACAGTTCAGCACAATTTGCACAAAGAACATCTGTATGGCAGGGTGATGAGAAAGAAGCCCTTTCTGCACTCACGCCACAAACAGTCGCTTGTTGTATGCAGATGCTCATTTAGACAAGCCAGATTAATTTTGGAACAACATGTTTTGGACTGATGAGACAAAAATGGAGTTATTTGGTCGTAACAAAATGCGCTTTGCGTGGCGGATGAAGAACACCGCATTGCAAGAAAAACACCTGCTACCTACTGTCAAATTTGGTGGAGGTTACATCATGCTGTGGGGCTGTGTGGCTAGTTCAAGGACTGGGGCCCTTGTTAAAGTTGAGGGTCAGATGAATTCAACCCAATATCAACAAATTCTTCAGGATAATGTTCAAGCATCAGTCACAAAATTGAAGTTATGCAGGGGTTGGATATTCCAACAAGACAATGACCCAGAACACAGTTTGAAATCTACAATGGCATTCATGCAGAGGGAGAAGTACAATGTTCTGGAATTGCCGTCACAGTCCCCCGACTTGAATATCATCGAAAATGTATGGGATGATTTGAAGCAGGCTGTCCGTGTTCGGCAGCCATCAAATTTAACTGAACTAGAGAGATTTTGTATGGAAGAATGGTCAAAAATACCTCCTTCCAAAATCTAGACACTCATCAAAGGCTATAGGAGGCATCTAGAAGCTGGTATATTTGTAAAAGGAGGCTCAACTAAGTACTGATGTAATATCTCTGTTGGGTTGCCCAAATTTACACACCTGTCTATTTTTGTTATGATGCATATTGCACATTTTCTGTTAATTCAATAAACTTAATGTCACTGCTGAAATACTGCTGAAATACTACTGTTTCCATAAGGCATTTCATATATTAACAGGAAGTTGCTACTTTGAAAGCTCAGCCAATGATAAACAAAAATCCAAAGAATTAAAGAGGGGTTCCCAAACTGCATATGACTGTATAATAAATACAACAAATTTTACAAAAAAGAAGAAGAAAATTAAGTAAATACAATTATATATCACTTAAATATTAAGTTTTAAAGGCTATGGCATAAATGGCAGTTTAAGTTCCTTCCAAAAGTGAATTATACACCATATTATTTTACTGAGTACAATGTGAGAGAGGAAATAATCCAGCTAATTACAAAAGTGCCTTAGTGAAGACAAAACCAAAGCTATTGAAAAGAATTTGTTAACAATTTTTTGTTTAGACAATCTCAGGTACTGACCACTTTGGCAGTAAAACAACTGCATTGATTATTTGATTACCTTTATATTATTTCATTATGTATATATTTGTACAGGTTTTTCATATTTAAACATCAACATATTTTCAGACACAAATTCAATTTTTGAAAATTTGTAATAACTTGTTCCATATGGTTGCAGTGTGGTGACAGACTAATAAGGACTCTTGCTTCATAACCCTTAACTCTTGAGGTTTAAATTCAAGCCGGCATACAGCCTTATTAGACTCTGTTTTCCATGTGTTTGTGTGGATTTCTTCTAGGTGTTTCTGTTTGATCTCAAAGATTCACAAATTGGCAGGATTGTTGACTCCAAATATGCCTTGCATGAATGAGAGTGGTTGTCTAAACGTGAACTTGATAATACTCAAAGAACAGTAATTATCCTATCAAATTAACTAAAGTTCTTAAGAGTTGCAATGGCCAGTGTACTGTTCTCTATCTTTATATACCTTTTTTGTTTTTAGATACCTATATGCATTTCACTTGATTAGTTCAGGTTGTTCAGCCACCCTTAACTGGTCTTGCGTGAGTGACTGTTCCCTACAATGAACTGACATCAAGTTCAGAGTTGATTCTAGTCTTGTTTTGATGGTAATATGATAGCCATGACCGTGCACTTAAATAAAGGGGTTCAGGAAAAGAAGTAATGTTCTATATTGATTGGTGAAAGATGATGATGGCCTAAAGGCTTAAACTTTACATCATGCAATAAAATTTTTGTTAAGTAGTGTTTCCACTTTCAGTAAATACTCTTTTTCAGTGACAGTTATTGGTTCCATAAGAGTGTACAGGAAGACTGCCTATGGAGTTATTAAGAATTAAGAATGTAATCTGAGTTTAAAAAGCAGCAATAAAGAAAGACATATTTTTTATGTTGCTACAGTTTAATATGTTTTAAACTTGGGACTGAGTAGATTATCCACATGCTTCATTGCCTATATGATATTTTGATACCTTTTTTAAGTTAGAGTTGATGGGAATTATGTGCACAATGTGTACAACTGATTTGTACTATGAAAATGTCCAGATTAAACAATATTTTGAGTTATTTCACTTGTACATGTAGTGGGCAATTCATTAAATACGTCAATTATCTACCTGCCATCTCTTTTGAGTCTCAAACTGAACCAACTTGTTTTAGCAAGGGTACAGTGATGCACCCAAAGAGTTATGCAGGGTTGAAAGTCAAGGTTTAGTAGCTGTTTAAACATGAATGAAACACATTGGTAATGTCTTCCAGAATGTTGGTGAGCACACTGCCTAGCCTGAATTTCTTTGACTAACTTCTTAATGTGTTTTAACAGTGAGGGGCAAGAGTTACAAGATAACATTTTACATTACAGATTGAGATTCCTGAAGAAGTAATGACACATTTTAAATGCATAAACATTACAGGGCTCTGATATTTTAAAAATATTTATTCTGTTTCACACAGTCTATTTTTTCACAGTGAATGATAACTCGGTACATCAGTTGAATGGGAGTAGAAGAAACATGCTGAAATCATGTATTACCTTTGTATTTGTTTAGGTCAAGCAGGCGATATACTCAGTACTAAGCCATTATACTGCTGAGTTCTTTAGAGAGATATTGGTGTATGTTAATATTAACCTATTAGAGGCAGACCTTTTGGAAAATTAATCAATTAGTAAATATCTCATTAAATGCCACCTTCTCTAATACACCTGTGTCCTAGTAACACATGCAAAAATGGCTGCACTTGGCATTTAAAAAACTAGTACTGATGTAGAGAATGGGGTGATGTTGTGTTTTTGGAGCCGCTTGCAGCAAAATCAATTTTTACATCCTTACCCCATAAATTAAGCATGAAAGGCCTTCTTAGTCCTGCGAGGGCACTTGTTTTTTTCTCCAGTCTGGCTTTTGATTGTAGTATGAAGATAATGATTATAATAACAATTGGAAATAAATTTCAGCAGTGGATTGTAAAATGTATAATTGTTGCTCACTTCTTTTTTTCCACTGTTAAGTTATAAAACAAATGGTTTTAAGGTCTTATTTCTGATCTACCTTGTTTTTTTTATTTTGTGTTCTTTATTCATATCTAATATTTGCTATAGAATCTCCATATTAATAATACTTTCCTACCACTCTTCTAGCATTGGTGCTCATCTCTGGGCCAATTCTGCTTACTTATATACGAGGTGAAATGTAAATACAATGTCCTTTTAAAAATTCAGATTTTAAGGTAATGCTTTCACCCTCTACAGCACTTTATTATTCATATACAGTATTTCCGTTAAGTTTAAACATCACTTGTACATTTATAAATGTATACACTAATCTTGCTTAAATTGGCAGATTATAAATAGCTTAATAAAAAAATGAACATTATTTGATTGCTTATTTCTTACCAGTACCATATAATGTATTGAACATATTTTGCATAATTGTATTAATTAAGCTTGAGCTTTACCTAATGATGGTATGAAATGAATGATAATTAATATTAATCTTACTAGTACTGTAAACCCAGATGACAATGTTTTTGAGTTTGACATTCGCTAATTACTCGGTACTGCTGATTATGACATCAGAATACACGTTAAAAGGCAGCAAGTCGTAACAGGAGTCTGCAAGACATGTTCAAAAAGCTCACTGTTCTATGAATTAAAATAACAGAATCGTCCCTCAGATTATGAAAATACCAAATTCATTATCAAATTTCATACAAAGAATTGTTTTCATTACTAGGACCTGTAGTACAAGTACTGAGTGGAAACTAGTCTTAATTCCTTCTAGGACTGATGAGTGACCTATTTATTTTATTTTTGCAAGCATGCGTTAATTTGATGCTCTCCTTTAGTGATGATTTTTGTTTTTTTGTGTACGCTTTTAATAGTAGTATAATACCAGCAATTGACAGGCAGTGAAGGCAGTGAATTCAACTTATATAAACAACTTGTACATGAAACAATATGAGTGGCAAATAAGCAACCTTATACCCTCACTCTCCTTAAAACACTCTCCAGATCAATTGAAGTGGATGCTAATGGTTTTGTATCATTTGCCAGAACAGAGGTGGGGAAAAAATTGACTGCATATGAAATGTAAAGCACTGTATATCTGCCTTGAACTGCTGTATGCAAGTACTAATTTCCAAGTGAAGAAGTTTTAAAGACACAATGTTGTTAAATGAGGAGCTGTTGTCTCATTGTATAACAGTTTGTACTGCCCATGTGTGCCAGGATGATATGAAATACAAGGCACATGGTTTTCTTTGCAGACTACTTCTGACATTAAGTAAACTGGAGATTGTTCAGGCTACCTGCAGTATTCTATTCCACCACATGTCTCTCAAGGAATTTAGTTACAATGGGTGTGACTGTCACCTCTCAGTAGTGTTTGTGAAAGTTTCATTTAGTGTTCTGTAGCACAGTGATGATGTTGTTTTTTTATTGAAGCAGAAGGATAACCACAGACATCCTTTCAGTAAGATTTAAAGATGTTCTTCAAAATGCCAGATAACTGGTTGCTTCAGTTTTTTAAAAAGCACCTTGAAATTCAATCCAGACTTCTGGATGTTGACTGATTGTAAAATTCTGTTTGTGTTATCCACAGAAACAGGGAAAGATAAATCTTGTGTTGCTGGAGACAATTACATGAAATGTGGTTTTAGCATACTGTATATCCTAGTAATGTATTCTTGAGGACTTTGTTAATACTGTAGATCTTTTAGATTTAATGTTCTGTGCATGGAATACACTATGTTGAATTAAGTTTAATAAAGTATAGGCAGTTAACTAAATTAATTGGATACAAAATTAGGGACTGGTTGATTGCATATAAATGCCTTGCAGTTTATTGGTGTCTGGTAATGCCTGGTAATCCAGGGTTTATTCCTGTCTTGAGTTTGCTGCTGGTGACATTAGGTCCTGGTCAAAATGACTTACAGTAGTACTGGAAAATTTTTTAAATGGAGAGTGGTGTGCTTAAAGATAGGAATTACAGTTATTTTTTGTTTGCTTGTTTTTATCTCTATTAACAGATGGTTCTCCAAAACTATTAACAAAATTAATACTTCAAAAAAAGTATTAACTGTGGAGTAAATTTTCATTTTTTCTGTCACATGGTCCAAATGCAAAAGTCCTGCTCAGACATTTCTTCAGGAGAACATCTTAATATTTTGTTGCACAGACTGTAGTTTTCTGCAGCAGTTGTAGTATTCTATGTCATTTAAGGGGGAAGTGAGTCATAAAAAGATTTTAGTATGCAGAGTGTAGGCTTCTTTGCACTTCAACCTGAGTACATCTATGGCCTTCATATCACCCATAGCTCCAGTGGTATTCCTGGGATTGTAAAATGAAACTTCATATGTCATATGGTAAAATGATTTACCTCATCTGCTGCTTCATTTCTGTGCGTTACTTTTTATCAGCACTTCGAGGAGAATTGACTTCTAACGAGGCATTCCACTGAACACACTACAAAAAAATGAAGTTCCTACCATGGCCTGATTACAAATTTTTAGGTACATGAGCACCAATCATACAAGCACTGATGTTGAGCTATCATTTGTTCTGATAAAGAATACAGTTGTAATGAAAATTGAAAGGACTTGCATTGTTGGAGTCCAGTCTGAAAAGAAAACAATGTCTTGTAATTTATGGTTTTATATGAGGTCTTCTGAATTTTTAAATTAAATCCAAGTTCATAATCATAGTTTTAGCGTCATGTCTTATGTATTAATTACAGACACTTCTAACACACTCTGCTCAACTTTTACCTATTACCTAGAATTTTTTTTTATCATTTAGAATCTGTTGTTTTTTTCATGTGTATAAACTTGAATTACATGTGGTTTTAATAAAGATTGCTTTTATCCCTACTGATTTTCTTATGGATCTAGATGTTAATGGCAGGACTTCTTCTAGTTCATTCCTAGTAAAGCTTTCCATAAAACATACCAAACATACTGAGGTCAAGTTGGTACCTTTTTTCTTCATCTTAAATGATCATGTACTTTTTTATGTATTACTGATACTAGGCTCTTTCTTTAGTAGTGTATGAAGGGCAGCATGCCAGACTATCAGAGACCCATAATCCACAGTCACAGCTATGGAAAAGTACAATAATGAGAGACCCAACAACTATTACTTAGCCTTTAAATAATCAAAATAATGTAGTACTATTTATATGACACAGTGAATTCTACTACAAGACATGGCGGCCTGGATTTATTTGTGAACAAGAATTAACTCATTGGATGTGAAGAAAGCACTGAAAGTTATAGACCCCCACAGAACTATTATGTGCAATGACTATAGACCCCTTCTAAATTAAAATTAAATATATATAGTGTCATGAATATGTGCCTCTGGATCACCTTCAGGTCGTAAGCAAGGTAAGCGATTCTACCTCAGACCAGGAGGAGACACTGTTGATAACCAGTTTATATTTTCCAGTAGTGCCGAGAACAGCCTTAGCAACTGACGGTGCTCTAGAAGCTTGGAGAAGGCCCTGCCCCTCCCTATTAGGAGCCAATAAAAGGCATCCCTGAAGCACCATGTCTCCTGAAATCAGATATGGAAAGAGTCTGAAACCAACATGCTTTATTTCTCAACTGTTTACTAAACCTGTGGTGGCTATTTTGTTTGTTTTCAGTAGAGGCTGGATTGGCCAACTTTTCTTTTCATTAGCAAGCCATGAGACTTTTGTGTTTCTTTTATTAAATGGGGTGGCCTGGCTGGCGTTCCAACTTTTATTGTGGGCTCCCCAAATCTTTCTAACCATAACATTAGAGTGAATGCATACATGTTAAATGCATCCTAAATTTTCAAAGTGAGCACAATGAAATTCACTAAATCTTTAAAATTCCCTATGTCAAATTTCAGATCCTACCTTTACGTTTGAGCATAGAACCTGTTTAGTTCATTGGACACAAAGAAATCACTGACCCTCTCTGTACCCTCATGTTTTGTTTTGGTTTTTTTTTCTATTTGCGTGTTCCCATCTTTGCCATAGTTTTAATACTTGCTTGTGCTGCTCTGCATTTCCCTCCCTTCATCTTTTGATGTTATTATTTGTATTGACTTATAGCTTGTTTAATAGCTAGATTTACAGTTATTTTGACCTGCATTTTGTCCTTCATATTTCCTGGGAAAAAAAATTTATCAAGAAAACCTTTGACCACTTAGCTTTCTTGGTGAGAGGGGTGGAAGTGTATTTTCACATGAATATTTTCCCTCAGCTGAAAATATAATGTAATTTGATAAAGTGAATGATCCCTTCTCCCAAGCAGGAATGCTTAAAAGTTCCCAGATAAAGGGTGGACACCATTCATGGTAGCTTTTATATTACATATTATACTTCTTGCTTGTTAATGCTGCCTTATCTCAATTATATTAATAAAAATGTATTCATCAAAAAAAAAGTAATTCACGTATGGCAAAAAAACGTTACCCTGAAGGGGCATCAGGGCTTTGAACAGGCAGTGTTTTGATTATACTCATGTTTCTTTAACACTAGAATTACCAAAGCTTATGAGAAAACTTGTAAATCCGTCCCACCTTAAATCCACTCACACGTCCCGATTCAGAGTCTTTTCTCTTGTAAAAGTGTCAATCCAAAGAGCAGCCTGCTATACCATCCCCCCCCACCGCCAGAGAAACTGAAAAAACCTCTCCCATCTGAAGCTGTATTTATCAGGGAGTCAGGTACCTAGGCTAAAAAAATATGTTGTTATTCGGAACACATGCATTTCACGTGTGTTCCATGTCTACAAAGATCTACTTGTTCATTTGTTCTGTTATACTTGTGTCTTTTGTGAAAGTGCTTATTTGATATTTGGACTTTAGTCTTCATACATTATACACTTCATGTCTACATTTTGCCGTTAGAACTAAAACATGGAAAAAGTTTGTCTTTTAGGTATGTGTTTAACATTTCCTGTCATCCTACACTTACATAGACAGTAGATCTTTGTAGACACAGAACACACGTGAAATACATGTGTTCCAAATAACGATATATTTTTTTAGCCTAGGTTCCTAACTCCCTGATAAACAAGGCTTCAGTTGGGAGAGGTTTTTGCAGTTTCTCTGGTGGCGGGGGGGATGGTATAGCAGGCTGCTTGCTTCTTGGGATTATCGACACATTTACGAGACAAAAGATGCTGATTGGGGATGTGCGAGTGGATTTAAGGTGGGCCAGATTTACGAGTTTTCTCGTAAGCTTTGGTAATTCTAGTGTTAAAGTCTTGAACGATAAACTTAGGGGAGACAATGCTATACATTACAACTAAAATTAGTTATCTATACCAGGGTTTTTCATATTTTATGCTTTGTGTTTTCTGGAAACTGTAAGAAAATACACCTATAGAAACAGTCATTTTGCAAAGTGTACTTGCTGCAGAATTAATTATCTTGCTATGCAAATGCATCTATAATCTCAGTTCTGAAATGTAAATAATATTTAGAGTGACTTAACAAGTCAGCTGGTTTGGCATTGATGGAGGATGAATATTCTCTTGGCTGGCTGTTCTGTCATTTTTGTGACTGTATAAATTAGAGAAATAACTGAAATGAACGGTCCATTAAACAACTTTCTTTTTGCTGTAATAGTAGACAGCATTGCATATCAGTCAAATGAAGAAAAAAAAATCCCTAGTGTATCGCAGTGGCTCAGTTGCGGCATGTGTGTGTCTATGTGCAGCTTTCCATTGAGAGGCTTTGTCAGCCTTGAGGTCCAGATGTGCTTTTCTCTCTTGGCACGAGCTATTAAAAAAACCTTCCATGGTTGATTATCCACCAGCAATTTGTTGGGCTGAGCTTCCATAGCCACTGTGAGTTACTACAATCCCCATGGACGACTGGGAATGATTCAAAGGAAAAGAAGACTTGCATATTCATATAATTAAGAATTGTGTAAAGCTTGCATAAGACAGTGTACAAAGAGAAAACAAAATTTAAAAAATAATCATTTTTTTAAATGAGTTATGCAGAAGTACACTTTTATTCTTTTATTTTTGCACCTTTCTATTTTAAATCTTCAGTTAAAACAATTGTTATTAGTTTTTATTTCATGGTTTGTGATTATTAGACTTGTTTATGTGGCGGAACATTTGTTAGGTAGTTGTTAATATGAAATAAGTACAAATGATTGTTAACTCTATTTGAGAAAAAAGGTACAGCCAAATAACTACTATTATAGAAAGGAAAGCAGCAATAATGTGTTGTGACAGGTAAGAAAGCAATAGGTTTTATAATTGAAGGATGGTGGTTGTGGTCCAGTGTGTAACAGAAATAGTATTTTCTCAAACAATTAGCAGAGAGATATAATTGCCCTACTTACAGCCGATTGCTACATATTGCAGAAATCAGAATTCTGCAGAGTTCTCCTAGCTTTTTTAATATAGGTTGGTCTTCAGAATGCACAGGCAATCTGGGGCTGCCAGGGAGGTCCCTAAAATACTGGACCCCAGAAAGTTTTATTTGGCATTTTTGTTTAAGACTGGAACTCAGAAGTAGTCCCAACTGTATGGTAAAATTCTGCTTCTAATAAATGAATTTATAAAACGCAGTTTTTTTTTAGTTCAGTTGATCTGTGCAAAGAATCATACTTGATAAATAATGCAATTTAGAAAAAAACATGTATTCTCTGTGTTTTGAAATGTAGGCTTCTATTCTGTTCTGATTACCTTAGCACATATTAGAGAATTGTGTTGGTATAAATTCCATGAATCTTTGAATGTTAAGCCCTGTCACATTCATGCTGTTGTATGCAAAGCATTTTTTTGTCCTATTTCTTTTACATTAGAATTATTTTTAGTAATCTCTTCAGCCGCTCTGGAGCAAATGTGTGGCATTACTCATCGTGATTATCTGTTCTGCTTCATAGCATTTTGTATCTTCCCCCTGAACGGTTTTTAAGGGTTTATTAAGTCTATCATATTGGAGATATGTGGACTTAAAAATTCATGTGAATCACTGCTATAGACGTTTTCTGAAAATGAAGCAGAGCTTTAAAGTTTGTGAAAATTTAAGGAAGACTGCAAAATCTGTAAAGATGGGCTTTTGACTGGTAATGCTTATAAACAAGTAAATGAGAAATATTTTTTTGATGTAATAAACTTATTTCATAGATTATTTAATACATATGTGCTGTACAATGATATACTTTTATCTATTAAGTGGTCCTGCTGTTAATATAAAGTTAACACTTTATGCTTAAATAAAAGCTAAATGATTTTTTTAAATTCACTAAATATCCTGGATAAAAATGTCTTCATTGTATTGTATTAAGTGTGTGTTAGTTAATTAATGTAATGTAATTAATTAATTAAACTGCTAATTCTTAATACATATTTTATTAAAGATTTAACACTGCCACGTGGCTCTATAAAAGTTCTGTATTGAAAATTAAAATGTAAATTATTTTTAGATTCAATGAATATTCCACATAAAAATATATTCCTTTTCTTATAGAATACAGCATGCCTATGTTAATCAAACACAGGAAGTTTTACAGTCTACTTGTGACTTTACACTGTAGGAAGATAACTAAATAAATATAGGTCAAGAACATTAGATGTTGCATTTATACAAGTAACATATACATTTTTTTTATATAAAGGCCATCAAAAAACAAGTTTGCAAACAGAACATTGCACAATACCTTGCCGAGCTCTGTAGTCCCTGCTGTTTAGTTGTAGGACATGTGTGTGTCAGATTCACTGGCAGGATGACATCCAGCCTGTTGCTGCTTCCAAGCAGTGCCATCTTTCACCTTTACATCTCGTGCAGCTGCGTTGTTCTTATGTGTGACTGGATGTTTCTTGCGGGGTGGGTTTCTGTTCTCTTTCTCCGATGTAGAACCCTCATCCTCATCTGAGTTCACCTCAGTTATACCATGTCTTTATTTACAAGTACCATAAATTTACCACGGCTGTTACAGACTCGAATCAAATGTATGTTTTTATTCTATAATAGTAACAATAAGAGCATCTCACTACTCAAAACGATAAAGGCAGGAAAGACCAGGAATCAAACCTGGGAGTTAGCAGTTCTTACCTCTGCACCAACCAAGCAGACATGTCCGCTTCATCCTCTAACCCAATTTCTTTTTCTTCCATTACATTCTTGAATAAAAGTGCACTTGTTTTGTTATACTTGTACCTTTTGCGAAAGTGTTTATTTGATATGTGGACTTCAGTCTTCACACATTATACACTTCATGTCAACATTTTGTCATTAGTACTATAAACATACAAAAATGTTCTGTTTTAGTTATGTGTTCAACATTTCTTGCCTCAAATTTCCTTTAATCCTATATTTACCCAGACTGTTGTAGACACGGAACACACATGAAATGTATGTATTCCAAATGATGATATACAGTATTATTCACTCCAGACAACTTGCTGCCAGATTATGAGTTTTCAGCGTCTGAGTTGACTTCAGTTGCCTCTGTGGGGGGATGAGTGAGCAGGCTGCCTGATGCCTCCACTGATGATGAGTACCAGTTTTCTACCTACTGCACCAGATACTGTGATTAGGATTTTTGCACCAGAAAATGGAGAAATGTAGATCTGAAGCAAATGAATAAGTCAGATCTGGTGAGGAAAATAGTAGGTCTGCTCATAATAATCAGAACAGCTAAACCTGAATTTAGTTTTTTAAAATATTTACTAGTTTCCAAACAATTGTAAATTTTATTGCCAAATGATCCTAATACGTAATAATGCAACTGAACAGATTCTAGCTGGTCACCATAACAAAAAATCATCTGTGTTGCCCAATGGCAGATAATATTTTTTTGCCACTAACCCAAACATGCACACACAACAACTTTCCTTATCTGGGCAAACTAGCACAAAAAGTACATTTGTATGAATATATCACTTTCTCTTTTACACACAGTTGTTATTGATACGTTAAATAATTTGCTGCATTTAACAAAAAATCACACCTTCAAAACGCAGTTGTGTTTATATAAAAAATAAATACACAAAGCAACAAAAATGAACCTACTGAGGAAAACTTGTTGAGGTTGTCAAGAGTATGCAGTTAGAATTCCTCCAGGGGCTTACAACAGCATTTTTACTAAGCATGGCCTACTAGCAAAAGATCTGCAGCAGACCTCCTGTAAACCGGAGACATTACAGCATATCTGCTGCATCAAAGGGCCTAAATGGAGATGGAAGAAGGTGGTGATGATAGGATGTCTTGGTCTGTTTAACTCTGCCTTCACCAAAACAAAATGATGGGGCAGAGGATGTAGTTTGATTGAGTGAGGGAGAAGTGGATATCTTAGGGATGGTGAAACATAACATTTGAATAAGTGACAACTCAGAATGTCGTGCAGCTCACACTGTTTTGAGCAGCTTCTTTCCTGATTATTATGTCACATTTTTGCATTAGTAGTTGTGTGTTTCTTTTAAGGGCCACACTGATCAGAGCTGTAAATAGTGTGCCTTTGCAAAGTTTCATAATTGTATTATGAAAATATATGAAAAAAAAAATGGTTTTCTTCTGAACAGTATGATAACACCACTGACATACATGCAATGAAGCTTGGATCACAATGGAAAGTAAATTGTTGAAATATTACATTATATTTTTCAGGTTCTCTTTTTTTGTATAGGATTACTTTACAAGTATATTTTATGTATTTATACGAAGTGTAGATTTTTTAATTAGGTGTCTTATTTTTCTTACATAAAAACTACTCACTCTGGTTTTAATCTTGGTTTGTCAATTAAGCTGTTTAATTTTTCTACAAAAGCATTACTTCTTCAGAGAGTGTATTTAATTTAATACTAATTGTACTTTGATTTTTAGTTTACATTTCAGCAAAATACATTTTCTTGTTGTACTTTAAAATAACCAGACATATTTTCTCTTTCAGTTGATTTTCAGCCTCATGCAAGTATGGACACTGTTCATCACATGATACTGTATGGGTGCAGATATCCCTATGCCACTGATAATTACTGGTATGTATTTTATATAATTGCTTATTACAGTAGTTTTTTTTTCATAAAGCCTTACATGTTTTTGAAAAACTGAAAGCTGTTAAATAAATAACTGGCATCTTGTATTTCAATATTTATTACTCTTACGGACTTGGAAGAATAACACTACTAGACTTCACACTGAATATTATTAAACGTGTAAATGTAAACGCCTGCATCTTGGACCTTGCATGAATTTATTCCAATACAAACATGTAGGAGGCATTATGCTTCCTGTTGAGTAGTATTGATTTGTTCAGACCAAACAAGAAAGTCAATGATTTCTATTTTAAAATGACATAGAGTCACTGTTTCAAAAACACATACAATTGAGGAGAAAGTAATTAGATTTTTATAAAGTGTACCAGTAGTCAATCAAAAACTGATTATAATTAAATATACATAATAGGTGGGCATGTGTGTCTTTTTAGAGGTGCTTTTTTAGAAATGGCCTATCTCTCAATGAATGTTTTATTGCTAATATGTTTTATATAGTGTTAGATCTTTGATGTATAGTAGCTGAAGCTCTGTTATCAGAGATAGTAGAATAACGTTCATAGGCTGAAATCAGCAATAGGCCAAAATATTGTTACAATACGTTTGCTTATATGAGTAACAAGCTTGGCTTTGACTGGAAACACAGATGCATCTTGGCTCATACCATTTGGTCCCTTTCATGAAGATGAATTGTTTTCTTTGTTTTCTTCAAATAAGGATAGTCTAATTACTAGAGATTCCTGCCAAATCCTCAGAAACAGGATTAACAATTTAATCTAGCATTATGTTTTCACAGGGACTCGGTTGTAATGCCTTTAAGCATCTCATTATCAATTAATTTTTTTTTTGTCATAGTAGAGCTATTTTGTTTTCAGATACTGTTTATTATATTTATAATTGGTTCTTTCAGCTATTCTGTCCTCTGACAGGTGCAGTTATTTTATTTTAAAGTCAATTTAAATCATTTTTCGAAATTTGTTTAGAAGGGCAGGTGGTCAGAAAATCATTTATGGAGTAAGACTGAATAGTACATGTAAAATTTGTAGTGTTTTCTTTCTATAAATTTTCCACGTGTGAGCAATTTTAACTAAAATCATTTATTTGTTCCAGATCACAGTTTTGCTGCTTTTTTTAACATTTGCTTATTTGAAAGTGATTTTAATGCATATGTATCAGAAGAATGATGTTTAAAAGTATTTAAAAATAACTGAAAGCTGCTGATAACCTCCAAGAAGGAGAAATATTATGAGGAGAATAATTAAATGGTAAGATGTCAGTTATGAATAATATTTGTGTCATTGAAACCGACAAGCAACAGATATCGTCTCACTTTTCTATCCAACATGTATGATATACCATAACATTCTCAAGCCCACCTAATCCAGCTGAGGATCACATTAGACTAATGCCTATTCTAACAACATCTGTTCCAAGGCAGGAACTAACCCTAGATGGCATTTATTCAATCGCAGAGTCCATTTGAATGGCAGCAGAGCTGACCAATGTGCGACCATACTACAGTTGTGGCCAGAAGTAAGGATTTGGCCCAGAAGCTGATTGACAGCATGCCAGGGTGAATTGTCTTGAAGAAGAAGGGCCAACACTGCAAATATTGACTCTTTGCATAATTTAATGTAATTTTCAATAAAAGCCTTTGAAACTTGTGAAATGCTTGTAATTATACTTCAGTATACCATAGAAACATCTGACAAAAAGATCTAAAAACACTGAAGCAGCAAACTTTGTGAAAACCAATACTTGTGTCATTTTCAAAACTTTTGACCCTGACTGTACATGCACTAGTTATATAAATATGTGAGTTGGGTATCATATCTAATATTGTCATGGCAGAATAAAATACAATAAGTAATTATTAATATTGAGCAGAGAAACTCAGTAGAGCATTTATCACAGTGAATATGCTGCGTTCACTGGTGATCTTGTTCAGCAAATATTTTACCACCAATACCGCCACCGTACTGGACAGGGAGACCATGAAACCCTGGTAGACCATTGCCAGCTTGTGTCTTGTAATTAGTTGCGTAGGTGTGTCGATCTCGTTAGATTTTTATTACAAGCATGTTTAAAAATTGATAGATCTTGCTGGATGAAAATGCAACTTGGCTATTATCTTACCATACTAGAATGGAACTGGTTTATTCTGGTCTGTCTTAATTTCAGTCCTTATAGTACTGAAGCTTTGCACGGCGAGGGGTATGTAGTGTGGCTTTTCAAAAAATATGGTGACATATGCACCGTCTTCACCTTTTATGTTTACACATCTCAGTAATGGCACATGCGCATCTCCTATAAGTTGTGGTTCGATAATAACTGTATACACGAACATGGTGGAAAAACCACCTGTGATATCAGTCGTGTGAAGTGACTTGTTAGACGGCGTCTCTGGATCAAACCCCAGAATATAAGCCAGCTCCCCGGTCACAAAATGTTTTTATCACCAATCAGGCGAATGGTTCAACTGGCAGGATTCTATCTAAGTATTGGATTAGGCAGTGTTGGGTTGGTATTAATGACATGATTCATTTCCAACAACAATGCTTCTGTATTAATGAAATAGCCTTTGTTTAAAGTGTATGTCTATTTTGTTGATCTTGTTTCCTCATTCATTAGTGTAAATGGTGCTTCTTGAGTGATGGAATTGAACGTTTTTGGGGTAGTCAGTTCCACCAATGCTACCTTGCAGTCTCTGGACAGTTCTATTGTCTTGGCTAGCTGAATGGTGAATGATGCTATTGTGTTGTTGGGAAAAGTTCTGGCTGGTGAATGACTCGGCAGTGTTACATAAAATCCATTTCTGACTTTAGACATTTTTTCTTGCTTTCTCAAATATTTATGTCTTTTCACTTCTCAAGCCTTGACCCAACTGTTAAATTTCTTGTCCCAACCAAGCCATTTTACCAACATATGCTTGTTTCTACCACGCCTGCGAGTGGCTAGAATTCTCTGGACGCGGTACACCTTGTTAGCATCGGGGTTTATTTTTTGTAACTTTTCTGAACAAAATGTCCCTTGAATTCATTACCTGTATAATCTTTTAGTTTATATACAGGTTTGAGTCATTTAAAACAGTCCACGATAATAAATATTTCATCTGTAAACGACTGCTCATAGCCTTTTTCGAATACACCTTTTAATTTTGAAACTCTGACATGATCACCTATTTTCAAAGTGCATGGAGTAGATTTTCTGTGCACTGCCACGCCATAGACTGTTTTCCAAAAACTCTGAGCATTTTCTGGAGTCACATCTACAGGTCTTGTTTTAATCGTGGTGTGAAAACTGTGGTTATAACTCAGCAGAAATTCTGGCAGGACATCCATATACTGAAAAGTATTTGCATATGTAAAATATTTCCACATTTTGGACTTTAAAGTCCTATTGAATCGTTCTACTATGCTGGCCTTTACATAGCAGTTTGAGACAAAATGTACAAAATGTGTTTAATGAAATTCTTTACCTTGGTCTGTCTGTAGCATCTTAGAAACTCTACCCTGTCTAAGGAGCAAACTAAAACCCAGAGAAACTTCTTTCCCTGTCTTGGCCTTTACTGGCACAGCCCAAGCATATTTTGAGAGCACATCGATACACGTGAGGATAAATTTATGTCCATCATAGAATTTTGAGTAATAAGACATCTCTACCAAATCTGCTTGCCACTGGTCATTGACCATTGAAACAATTGTTCTGTTTCTCTTGAACCTCAGCTGTGCTGGTTTGTGCACACTGTAAGTATATTGTCCACTCATCCATTGTCGCTTGACATTTTCCCGACGACTCGATACATTTCTCAAGAAGCTGTTAACATCACCAAAACTGCCAGGCTCATTGGGTGTGTAATAGATACTTTCTAAAGCCTTCTTATACATCCTCTGTCTGGGTCTGTCACTCACGCTTTCTGTACTCTCTGTACAAATTGGCGCTGTACACACACAGGAGCAGGATGCCCACTCTGCCCCATTGCTGACTTACCTTTTTGACACCTTACAGGTCTCCGAAGGTCCATCTCGGCTTACAAAGCTGACTTTCCCATTTTTCGAACCAAGGCCAAGATTGGCCAACCAATTCCTTTCGGACGACTGACAAAAGGTCCGATGCCTGTGAAACATCACCCCGACACTGGGTAAAGACCAGAGCATGGAAATGCCCATTAACCCGGCGGCATCTGGTGGGTGCCGGAAATGCCAGGGGGGCGGGACATCACCACTATACATATCAAAATTTTGACAGGTTATGTTCTTCTACTACTAGTGTCAATAACCTCCTCATTCGGCTTGAATTTCTTCCCTTCTAAAAAAAATCCATAAGTGGGCCGAAGAGGTGATAGTCCCTCTCTGAATGACTTGCACTAGTCATACAGTCTAGACTAAAGAGAGAGACACTCGTCCCCAAACAGTTATTTAGTCTCGAATAAATCTGAGATGGAATGACTCCTTCATTTGTCAAAAATTTAATTATAATGCGCTGCGCAGCACTATTGTGCACCTCCTGCTCCGGCATGTTGATTACAACCGACAGGAAGGGGGGAAGAGCATGTAGCACTACTAACGACAAGTTCATATATGTGTGTGTTTGTCCAATGAGTCACGTTTACCTTGCACTATTTGTAAGAGCAAAGCATGGAAATTCCTGTTTATAATTGAACACTTCTCCATTATTTCTGAGATTTTCTGAATTGATTATTAATTTTTCACACTACACTGCACAGGTTTTAGTTGTTAGTAAAGTATTCAGTGCAAATATACTCTTTTTTTTCTCTATGCTGTACACTTCACTGCGGTGGGCTGGCGCCGTGCCCGGGGTTTGTTTCCTGCCTTGCACCCTGTGTTGGCTGGGATTGGCTCCAGCAGACCCCCGTGACCCTGTAGTTAGGATTTAACGGGTTGGATAATGGATGGACGGATGTACACTTCACCTCATCAGTTTCTCTGTAAGTGACTACTTATTCTAGTATGAAATTGTCTAAATCAGTTCTCAGTTTAAGGGAGACTTACAGGTAATGCTATGTATAGTCCTGAGCCGAGAGATATGTGAATTTTCTTTTACAAATACATTACTTGATAGTTTGTGCTTTATTGCAATTACTCTTGGAGTGAGTAAGTGGTTTCTAATTTACATTTTGAATGAATTCCCCCATATTTTCCACTGGTGTAGTCAAGTAACTTATTTTCTTTTTAGTTGATAGTTTTACTACTAAGTATGTGGGGAAAAAACCTTATAAAAAGGCATTAGAGGATATTTACACCACTAAAGCAATGTCCAGAGTAGTTTATTCCAGTTTAAATTTTGAAAAAAAATATATAGAGAGAGAGGTAATAGAGAGTCCTGGAAGAAAATAATTTGTAGAAAGTCATGAAAGACTACATTTCCTTTGTGTTTATTGCAAGATTTGTTTGATGCAAAAAAACTGGATGAAGAGTATTCATGAATCAATAACACAATTTAGACAAGATTTTTAGAGTCTGAAAGGGAAGATCTAGTGGTTACATTGTAGATACCACAGTCTTAGACTGAAACAGTTAATATGCTGAGGTACACTAATTTTCAGTCAAAAATGACAGTAGACTGGTTTATTTTGTACTTCTTAAACTACCCCCACTATTTCCCCACAGGTGATAAGAGATCTATAAATGGGTCATGCTGTCAGAAAAATAATTGACAGAGAACTAGGAGGAGCCAGGTCATAAAAAGAGATAGTCAAAGCAAAAAGATGCTAAAGTGGAATTATGAGCTTTATGATGCTACAGTTTGCTGACAATCCGACTGTACTGCAAATGCAGAGTTATGTTTACAAAGAGATGCGGACATCAATTAGCTGTAACACACACGTAAAGCTATAGTTGAGTCCTAGTGAGCCTGAGACCATTGACTCATAAAGGATCTTTTTTCTGTCTGCTTACAGTATTTAAATAGACATTGCTGTTATTTCTGATGGAATGCTGAAACTCTGTGGGTGAAAAATTTTGAAAATTGTTAAACTGACTCAAACAATTTCGCTGTCTCATGCTCCACTTAACGAAAGCTGTTTATTGTAGTTTTACTTTTGCTAGAGTTTGTTAGAGCTGCTGCTCTTGTCCTGAGATTTGTGATATTGTAATGTAGAGGATACCTCATTTATATTTCAAGAAGGAAGCCCTAATGCTTCTCCGGAGGAAAAATTGTATAAAAATGTGTTTTCATTACTTTCTGAAACAGTGCAATCGCAGACACAATCCACAGAAATAGCAGATGGGAAAGAACCATTCAACCAGACTAATAAAATAGTAAACAATTTCAGTAGGGGTAAAATCAAGCCATTTTTTGTCATACTGGCATTTAAAATAAAATTGTTTTATGTAAATGCAGCAGAAGAGGAGATTCCATTTTTTTATAAAATATGCAGGCATTTTCCTTAGATATATGCTAATGAAAATCGATGACAATGTTTGCATTTTGTCATATAGAAACCATCTTAATCATTAAGTTTCATTGTCTGAGGATTTTCATATCCATGGTTCTTGCTGCCCCGTTTATTATAGAAAATGTCCCATTATTAATAATGTGTCTTGCAAAGCATTATGGCAGAGTTCTTGTCACAGTTTAAACATAGATGAATGGTTCTAAAGGAAAAGGGAAAGGGTGACAGAAAATATCTTAGACTTAATGAGGTAAAATTGAAGGAAAGACTGAGAGATAGACTAGGACGTAGAACTTCTGCCAAATTTTCTTAATAAAGTAGAGACAGGAATTGTCCACATTGTGTGTTATAGTTGTGGTCTGCATTATAGAGATTCCACATAATTTCCCTTGATTTAGAGCCTAATAGCAGGATTTAGCTTTGGAATTGTTTTGTAAACTTTCTGAAGAATTTGTAGCATTGCAAATCCCTAAATACATTTACAGTATTTTCCCGTAGGTTAGCTGATGATGAATTTGTTTAACTTTAAAAATGTACGGTAGGATGCAAAAGTTTTCGCAACCTTGTTAATAGTCATTATTTTCCTGTATAAATCATTGGTTGTTACGATAAAAAAAGTCAATGTAAGTTAAATATATCATGTAGGAGACACACACAGTGATATTTGAGAAGTGAAATGAAGTTTATTCGATTTACAGAAAGTGTGCAATAATTGTTCAAACAAAATCAGGCAGGTGCATAAATTTGGGCACCGTTGTCATTTTATTGATTCCAAAACTTTTAGAACTAATTATTGGAACTCAAATTGGCTTGGTAAGCTCAGTGACCTCTGACCTACATACACAGGTGAATCCTATAATGAGAAAGAGTATTTAAGAGGGTCAATTCTAAGTTTCCCTCCTCCTTTAATTTTCTCTGAAGAGTAGCAACATGGGGGTCACAAAACAACTCTCAAATGACCTGAAGACAAAGATTGTTCACCATCATGGTTTAGGGGAAGAATACAGAAAGCTGTCCCAGAGATTTAAACTGTCTGTTTCCACAGTTAGGAACATATTGAGGAAATGGAAGACCACAGGCTCAGTTCAAGTTAAGGCTCGAAGTGGCAGACCAAGAATGATTTCGGATAGACAGAAGCGAAATGGTGAGAACAGTCAGAGTCAACCCACAGACCAGCACCAAAGACCTACAACATCATCTTGCAGCAGATGGAGTCACTGTGCATTGTTCAACCATTCGCGCACTTTACACAAGGAGATGCTGTATGCGAGAGTGATGCAGAGGAAGCCTTTTCTCCGCCCACAGCACAAACAGAGCCGCTTGAGGTATGCTCAAGCACATTTGGACAAGCCAGCTTCATTTTGGAATAAGGTGCTGTGGACTGATGAAACTAAAATTTAGTTATTTGGGCATAACAAGGGGCGTTATGCATGGAGGAAAAAGAACACAGCATTCCAAGAAAAACACCTGCTACCTACAGTAAAATATGGTGGTGGTTCCATCATGCTGTGTGGCCAGTGCAGGGACTGGGAATCTTGTCAAAGTTGAGGGACGCATGGATTCCACTCAGTATCAGCAGATTCTGGAGACCAATGTCCAGGAATCAGTGAAAAAGCTGAAGCTGCACCGGGGCTGGATCTTTCAACAAGACAACGACCCGAAACACTGCTCAAAATCCACTAAGGCATTCATGCAGAGGAACAAGTACAACGTTCTGGAATGGCCATCTCAGTCCCCAGACCTGAATATAATTGAAAATCTGTGGTGTGAGTTAAAGAGAGCTGTCCATGCTCGGAAGCCATCAAACCTGAATGAACTAGAGATGTTTTGTAAAGAGGAATGGTCCAAAATACCTTCAACCACAATCCAGACTCTCATTGGAACCTACAGGAAGCGTTTAGAGGCTGTAATTTCTGCAAAAGGCGGATCTACTAAATATTGATTTCATTTCTTTTTTGTGGTGCCCAAATGTATGCACCTGCCTGATTTTCTTTGAACAATTATTGCACACTTTCTGTAAATCCAATAAACTTCATTTCACTTCTCAAATATCACTGTGTCTGTCTCCTATATGATATATTTAACTGACATTTTTTATCGTAACAACCAACGATTTATACAGGAAAATAATTACTATTAACAAGGTTGCCCAAACTTTTGCATCCCACTGTAGTACCAAAACACTTTTGTATAACTTCTTATATTCTTACTTGTTAAGTGAACAATGCTATTATCTCTGACTGTATCAGCTCTGAAAATACAGATTTGTTTTGGAAAAACTGACTTGTTTCATTATAACATGATGATCAAAAATTGATTCACACTGTTTTTTTTTTTTTAATTAACACACTAATGAATAATACTGCCTACCTGCTGCATGACACTTCCTACAGCACTTTTAGCTAGCAGCTTATTTTACCACTGAGATCTAATTAGTGCCATTGGAGGTCTTTTTTTTGCCACTGGCCATCCCAGTATAATACCTTCTCTCCTATAATGTCTCTTTTCACCCTAGCCAGTTATAAAAGACACATTAGCATTGGAACAGTATTTCTTTTTATTATTGCTATTTTATTGTTTATATAGTTGTGGTACTCACAACTATGTAATAGTCTGTACTTTGTTGTTTTTCAATGTTTTCGTATTGAATGTTGCTGCTGAGGCAAGTGAGATCTGTATGTCGGTCTGTCTCTTTTAACCGAAGGTCAACAGATACTCCAGCGATTGGACTGTTTACATTGATTGTAAGACTCCATCCATACTAAGATGCATTCCCATATCAGAGATATTAAAATCTAAGAAAACAGGTCAGGTTAGGTCTGGGAGCATGCATTGGTATATAGCTTATTGCCACACCCACCACACAACAAAACAGCCCGGGATCCTGGTTGGCAATCCCCCAGGCAGACATGTGGTCCAGTCCCACCCTCCAGAAATGACCATCTATCTTCTGCAGCCAGGTGTTACGTGGGCGTCCCCTTGGCCTAGTACAACCACTCGGGTCCTCAGCAATGAGAATCCTGTGAGCTGGATCGGCCTCGGGGAATCGTGCCACATGGCCATAGCGCTGTAAGTGATGCTCCCTCACAATGCAAGTAATGTGCCTTATTCAGGAATCAATGAGCAATTGCTCATTCAACACAAAGCCAAATGAGCGTTACCCAAGGATTCTCTGAAGAGATACAGTACTGAAGAATCCAGCTTTTGTCTCAGGTCACTGGATAGCGTCCATTTCTCACAACCATATAACAAGACAGGACTCTAAAGACTTGGACCTTCTTTGTTTTGCATAGATAACGGGAGCGCCACACACCCCTTTCCAGCGACCTCATGACCCCTCATGCTCTCCAAATCTGTCTATGGACTTCATAGGAAAAGTCACCAGAGACAGTTTCATAGCCTCCATTGACTCCACAAAGACCACAGCATCGTCAGCAAAGTCAAGATCAGTGAGTCTTTCTTCACCAGCAGATGCCCCACAGTTGCTGGACCCCATGACCTTGCCCAACACGCAGTCCATGCAAGCATTGAACAGTGTAGAAGCAAGAACACACCACTGATGAACCCCAGGATCAACTAAGAAAAACGCAGAAGTTCTGCCTCCACTCTGCACAGTACCAGTGTACAGGCTGGCCATGATATCCAGAAACCTTGCGGGGAACCCATGTAGTCTCAG
This sequence comes from Polypterus senegalus, assembly GCF_016835505.1. Lineage (NCBI taxonomy): Eukaryota > Metazoa > Chordata > Cladistia > Polypteriformes > Polypteridae > Polypterus > Polypterus senegalus. The sequence continues at coordinate 76,130,543 of NC_053160.1, read as the reverse complement.
GATGTCTCACAGGGACATGCATCTTAAAATTAAAAAAAAAATACACCAATTCATTCAGAGTTGTAAACCTTGCACTAGCTTCTTGTACATAACATACTTTAATACAAAATATAAACCATATAATCCTGTTTAGGGGTGCTGTAGGGGGTGATGAGCCTATCCTTACAGCAGTGTGTGCAAGGCAGAAGCTAAATTCTTTACTGACACTTGCATGGGATGTATTTCAAGTTGCCTCTTAAGTTAATAGAAAAAGCATTGAGATGTAAGATCTAGACTACTGAAGCAGCAAAGCTAACAACTATAATTATTTGCTCTCTCTCCATTTATACAGACAGTAATAATTTCTTACAAACAAAACTGTAATGCAATAAACCTTTAGAAGAATGATGCATCAACCTAGGATATGACAAGGTATATTAACATTCTGAAATGTTTTATTCCTAGGATAAATTTATGTTGCAGGATAAATCTGCTAAAGGTTACTTATTCAGGGGTTCTGTGTAGACTGTTGAAGATTCTGAGTTTGTAAAATTTTCTATAGTGATTATGTTAATACTATACCTACCAATATGAAATTACACTCCCACAGTCCAACCTATTGCAGCTTATACATTCAGTTTCACATACTGAATTAATTTTTTTACTTTCTGAAATTGCCTATTCAAATGCAAGATTCTTGGAGGAACAAGAGGTTATCTTAGCAGCATTGGATGCAATGTAGGAACCAGCCATGGATGAGACTCCTGTCCATTAAAGGGTGTGCAGGTTCATTCACAAATAGTCACTCATGGAAGACAGGCTTAGAGTTGTCTTTTAGAAGTTGGAGGAAATGTGTACCCAGAAAAAACTGTAGACATTTAAAGGACCTTGTATAGTGTCCAGGCTGGAATAGCGAGACCTAGGACTCTGTGCTAACCACTTCACCATTGTTCATAATTGTACCATTAAATTTAAAGTGTACCACTAATTAGACAGGTTCAGAGCTCTGTATATATTTACAAACAAATATTTAATACACATGGATACAGTAATTACATACTTTATGTGCATTTTAATATTTTGCTGCCTTTAATGTTCTTAACATTCGCAGTTTTGTTAATTTAGGTAAATGCGAGCATAATACAAACTAAACTAATGCCAGTTGTTTACTGAGAAAATCAGAGCAGAACTTAAGCTTATGTGTTACATAAAGCACATCCACTTTATAACTAATAGATGTATTTTAGCATATTATAGCCATTGACCCTAAAAACCTATCATGATTTATTATGAGAATTTATGGATATTATACATTCTGTGGTCATACTACATTCTGGACCATAACTTAATGACTTAAGAGTTACTGGTAAATGCATCAATCTTTTTAATTTACTATCTCACTAACAGGGACTGTGGTGGCATTGAAGGGACTTGTAAAGACACTGCCAATATTATTTATGCTTGGGCAAGAGATGCTCCTCCAACCAAACTACCCAAAGGTATGTTTTTTTTAAACTATTGTTTGATGGCAGCAGAGTGTAATGAATCTTTTTTTTTATGTGCTTTAAATTTTAATTAAATAGCAAAAACCTTTCAATAAATGTAATAATTAGACATTTGTAATGTTGCAAATGCATTGAAATACAAATTGTGAAATAATTTTCTATTTTGTAAAAGTCTGATTTTTTTTCATGGAAGTGAATTAAATATTGTGAGATTAAGTGAGTTATTCAAATCTTGATTTATTTATTTTTTCCACAAAATGTAAAAAACAAATGTAAAAGCATTATACACTTGGGAGGACTTTAGCATATTGTCTAACCTATATGTTTATACTGTAAGTGAATGAACACTGTGGCTGACGTGGGTTTTTAGTAACTATTCAGCCTTTTCCTTTTTCACATGTAGTAAGTAGTATTTTATTAGTACCTGAAATGTTTTTTACCCTACGATAATCAAAAAGGTTAATTTTAAGTCTTACCCTACCTTATTGTACATTGTTTTGAGTGATTTACTTACTTACTTTAATTTACTTATTTACTTTTTTGCCCCCCAAGGGGAAATGTAGGCATTACAGAACCCAAATTATACTTCTGGCTTAGTTGAAGAAAAAGAAAGGTATCAGGGTGGTGCATTATAAAGTCATATTTTTTATTGATAGTGTGATGGGAAGCTTCTACTATATAATAAAACACTAAGGTCTGTATTTGTTTCTGTCCTGTCCAATAAAGAAATCTAATTGGTCAGTTTGGCTTTGGTAACTCAAATCGAAAGAGGAAACGCAAGTGGGCGATACAGCTGAAAGAGTAAAGATGTAAGAGTTAGACTAAGTGGCACTGTCAGACGAGAATTATAAAGCCAGACAGGAGGTGAGCAAGGAACCTTGAAATGACAGAATTTGAGAAGCAGGCTTTATGGGAATGCACTCGACAAAGGGAACACTGAGCAAGAGAGGTTCAGATACACAAGCATACTAAGGAAAAGTGTAGGTATAACATATATGTTTACATTTATTCCATCATCTTCCTTTGACAGGTAATGTGCCTAGAACTTATAAAGGCCATAATTGAACTGCCCCCTTTATCAGCTTGTTGATTTTTGTGGGCCTTCCTTGAAGTGACTGTATCCACCCACTACACCCCCACCCCCACCTTCTTCCTCTTTTCCCACTTCTATGTGGGGGTTGATCTGTCTGATTAACCTTCTTCATACAGTTCAACTCTGCACCTCCTCTCCAGTGAGACCCTTTTCCTTCAAATCTTCCTTTACTCTATCCATCGACCTTCACATTAGCCTCCTTACTCTTTTGCCCACATTTCACATGTTCATACCACATGAACCTACTTTCCTGTACTTTCTCAGATATCTGCCCTAATGTTTTCATATCCCTGATTGCTTTATTTCTTATTCTGTCCTTTTTTTGTACTTCCACCCATCCATTTAAACCAACTACCGCACAATACAGAATATCACACTGGCTCTAACACCTTAAAGAACATATGAAGGATGTTGCTATGCACATTAAGGTATTACAGCTCCCTAAATAAAGAGGCTGTTCTGCCATTCTGTTATAGTGCTTCCATGATAATGGACCAGTCCAGCTTGTTATTGTTATTTTCTTCTAAGTATTTATAGCAGGACTCCACCTTCTCATCCATGCTGTGGGAGTAAGAGGCCCCTTGTTATGACAAAAGTCAATGACCAGTTCCTTGATTTTGCTAAGTTTAAATTGCATATAATTCTACTTGCACCAAGAAACAAAGTTCTCAGAATGACTCCTATACTCTCTGTCATGCCACTTGACTGTACACCCCATTAATGCAGAATCATCAGTAAATCTCAACAGGTGACATAACCTAGTGTTATATTTATATCTGATGTTTAAAGTGTGAACAGAAGAAGACATTACTGTTTCATTTGATGCTGCAGTGTGCTTACAGGGGTGCCAGAGACACAGACCATGAACCTCACAATTGTCCTTCGTCGTGGTTACCATTGGCTCACCCACCTTCATATTCCCTGAGGTTACCCTTTAACTGAGATGTCTAAATGCCATTGGAAAGCAGAGAAACATAATCTTCATAGTGCTGCCAGCTTAACCAGCCTTGGGGAGTAAATAGATAATTATATCTCTCACTCCAGTCTTTCCTCAGCAGGTAGACTGCAATGTGCCCAAATGGTTTTTCAAAAGAGGACTTGTATAGTGTAGTGGGACCAGCCTCTCGAAGGTTTTTAAGATTTGTGACATAAACATCATCTGTCTGTAGTCATAAGGTACACAAGTGATTGTAAAATGCATGTGTTCTTGGGTACTAGAAAAGAAAATATTTTCCACAGCAGAAGTACTTTGTGAAGCCTCAGTGATAGACTGAACAGGTAACAGAGGATTCCACAAAGTTGGGCAGCACAGGCTTTCAGTACTAAGTGTATCTAGTTTTGTAGTTTCTGTGATTAAAAAATACTGTGAACCTATAAAGATCATTGTCTAAGAGGGGAAACTGGCACCTGTTTGTCATTAATAATAATAGCAGTTATCTTCTGTGAAGTCAATGTTGCACCCCAAGCAATTTATCTTTTTTTGCTAAGAACATGCATTTTATTACATAACCGATTTACTTTTTATGCATTTTTCCTTTCCCAGATGTTGGATTTAAAGTTGGTGGTGATACTGGAATTACAAACTTAGTGCTTCAGATTCATTATGGAGATGCTTCTGCATTTAAAGGTAAGTTATCATTTATAGACCATATAGCAGTACTGAGTTTGAATTATTTATTTGTAGAAGTAGTTTCTTTACATTGGTTGTAGGCATGTATTGGAAGTTTATCTTGACTTTTATTTTTATTAGTTAAAATGGCCTTTATTTTTTATAGTACAGATTAGAATGCCTACTTTATCTAAGCAAATTTCCGATTTGCAGTCACACAATGCATTTTGGCCTAGATATCTACTTTGAACAAGACAGGCGTTGCTTGTGATTGCACTTAACCAATGATAGTTCTCAAAACTGTGGCTTGACTAAAATGGCATATTTTTAATACATTTAAAATAAAAAAGAAACAATTTGTATACACTGATATGTGAAATATAAAATGTTTCAAATAAAAATGATTCTGTAGAGACGTGATTTCATTTTCATCTGATTGCCATACTTCCAACTAAAACTGTATGTATGCTCTGTCCGCCAGTGACTTTGTTCACCGGATATTTTAATGGAAGTTTGCCATGTGGTTGGCTCATTTGAACTTATTTTCCCAGTGCCCCGTTATGATTTGTGAGGCCAGCGTGACATCACAATGCTGTAGCAACCGTGCATGATACTTTAACCAGATGCATACTAGAAAATCGTTGCCAATCTGCTTTTGGCATGAATGATGTCACAACTAGCCTTCCACTCACAAAAAAACCTTGTAGTACCCTATTTGCATTGCTGGCAGAGCAGTGCTGCTTGCATAGTTAGTCATGTGCTACAGCTAAAATCTGAAAGAATCCCTCCACTTCCCCCTCCCCAAGAAAGAAAACACGTGACCCTGTGAAATAATAATAATAAAAGATTCATTACTGTTTACAAATCATTCCTATCTTGTTCATGGAAGAAAAATGTGCAAAGTATCTGCACCAAGGCTAGATGTGAGGGGTTACTCTTCCCACACAATAATGCAGACTCATTATAAATGCCCCACTCAAAATGCTGGCTGATGAGCATCCCCACACTTTGACCATGATGTGGTAAACTCCAAAGGGACCCAGCCATCATCCCTCACTCGCTGCTCTTTGATGGTAAAAGGTCAGTACGCTAACAGAGTCTAGAAAACTCACTCACTGCCCCACCAGTTTTCGATCACTCCACTTTAAAGTCCAGTTCAAAAAGTAGCAGTTAGCACTTCTGCCTCACAGCTGACATTTTTGGCCACAGTAATATACTGCATAGTTACTAGGTGCTTCCCACATATTCAAGGACAATTAAAACACCCTTGCACCATTATAATCCACTCAAAACTAGTTCAGTTCCTCCTTACCTATTGACTTCAATGCATGTCACAGAGTTCCCTTATTACTAGTAATTGCTATTGGTTATTGCAATGAACTTGAGTTCCCTAATGCAAATCCTTTGCTCATTTGTTGGAAAAGCATTACACATCTTCCAGTTTCTGTACAATTCTTATTTTATTAACATTGCTTGAAGTATAACAAGTTACAGTTGAGCTTACTCATGCAGGAAATCTGCAAGGTTAGTTTTTGTAATGGAAAATGTTTTCTACCTAATTATAATTTAATTCAAATGTCAGTATCATAGTAATATACAGGTCTAAATTATATATAGCAAATCACATAATTAAAATTCTGATTGTCTGCTCTCATGTTCCTTCTTAACTTAAGGTGAATATGAAGTGCACAATTCCCACAATTGTGGCAGTTTAGATTGGCCCTGTTTGAAGCAAGTTAATTCCAAGGGAATACTATACTCGTTATTTCTTGTTTAACTACAGTACATACTATGTGCAGATTTGTTTTTTTTTATCCAGCTTATCATAGTAATTGTCTGGTTGAAGTTGAATCCTGGGACTGGAATTCGCCCAAGGTGGGATGCCTGTCACACATATAGTCACATATATGTGTAAAGCACATATTTTTCAGCAAGTTTGAACCAACACATATAACTTCTGCTATTATTTTCCCATGTTAGATTAGATAGATAGATACTTTATTAATCCCAAGGGGAAATTCACATAATCCAGCAGCAGTATATTGATACAAAAACAATGTTAAATTAAAGAGTAATAAAAATGCATGTAAAAACAGACAATAACTTTGAATAATGTTAGCATTTACTCCCCCGGGTGGAATTCAAGAGTTGCATAGTGTGGAGGAGGAACGATTTCCTCAGTCTGTCAGTGGAGCAAGACAGTGACAAAAGTCTGGAGATGACACTGTTCAGTGGATTCTTCATGATTGACAAGAGTTTGCTTAACACTAGAATTACCAGAGCCTACGAAAAAACTCGTAATTCCGTCCCACCTTAAACTGCTTCTTAAATCCCTTCACACCTCTCCGCCAGCGTCCTTTGTCTTCTAAATGTGCTGATAAAGAGAAGCTAGGTGCAGCCGGCTATTCCATCCCCCCACCAATTTAGAACGTGCACGAACTTCTCTCAGCTCATGCCTTGATTGAGTATCTGGGAGTGAAGTGGAGTTTTAGAGTGGAAATAATAGATCGTTATTTGGAACACACGAATTTCATGTCTGTTCCGTTTCTACAGTAATCTGTGTCAACACATTGTTAAAACAGAAACGTTTTTTATATTCTAGTAGTAGATGACAAAATGTAGGCATAAACTATATAATGTATGAAGCCTAAAGTCCTAATAGCAAAGAAACATTTTCACAAGAATAACACTGTACTGTATTCTTGCTTTCTTTTTTCTTCGGTTATACAGGTAGTTTTGAATAAAAGTGCACTTGTTTTGTTTGCGAAATGAAGTGTCTGCGTGCACTTTTCGTGGCATTACACATGTATTTTTTGAGCATGCCCGTTTGAGCAGTATAAAAAGTATTGAAAAGTATAACAAAATAACGGGCAGATGGGGAGTGTCTGATGATTGCATATAGCGCCGAACTTACTGCTCTTTACTATTCTCTCCTCTGCGTGCCCTGGAGTACAAAAGAAACAGAATACAGACGCTATAACTCTGCGTTGTACCACGATGCATACTAACGCCCCACCGTTCTGACACACAGGCGCTGGCGAAGCTGCCTTCTTCGTATCTCACCGTCACTTGATTTTCTTTTTATTCAGTTTTATTGAGTTTTCCTGCCAGTCCCCGCATGTTGCTGTATGCTGGATATTTTCACATGTATTGTCTCTTTCTTTCAGGTGTGTAATAGAAACCACAGCATAGAGAGAAGTGTGTACATTGCTTCTTACAGGAAAAGGCGATGGAAAAAGTGCACTTGAATAAAAGTGCACTTTTGTTATACTTTTACACCAATATATGTTCCTGTGTTTGAACGACACGGGCAGATGGGGAGTGTCTGATGATTGCATATAGCACCGAAGTTACTGGTCTTTACCATTCTTTCCTCTGCATGTCATGGAGTACAAAAGAAAAAGCATACAGCAACATGCGGGGACACTCAAGAAAACTGAATAAAAAGAAAAGCAAGTGACGGTGAGATACGAAGAAGGCAGCTTCGCCAGCGTTTGTGTGTCAGCGTTTGTGTTTGGCGTTAGTATGCATCGTGGTACACTGCAGAGCTATAGCGCGTCTTTAGTGAAAACAGCCGTGTCAGATGGGGTTGTATGGATTGATTCTGAACGCACTGAGAGAATGAAAAGTGAATAAAAAAGCTAACCTTTACAAGGTTCATAAATTGCACCGGCTGTTACAGACTGAAATCAAACGTATGCTTTTATTCCAAAACAGTAAGAATAAGAGCAGTTTACTTCTCAAAACGGAGGGGCGCAGGATCGAACTCGTGACCCCTTGATTCCCAAGCGGGGGCTGAGTCTATTGAACCACGGAGACAATTACAATAAAGTGGTGTCAATGTCGCATGTTAAGGCGGCTTTTTGTTTCTGCAGCTATATTTTTGAATAAAAGCGCAATTGTGTTATTCTTGTGAAAATGTTTCTTTGCTATTTGGACTTCAGGTTTCATACATTATTTAGTTTATGCCTACATTTTGTCATCTACTACTAGAATATAAAAAAACGTTTCTGTTTTAACAATGTGTTGACACAGATTACTGTAGAAACGGAACAGACATGAAATGCGTGTGTTCCAAATAATGATCTATTATTTCCACTCTAAAACTCCACTTCACTCCCAGATACTCAATCAAGCTGAAGTTCGTGCACGTTCTAAATTGGTGGGGGGATGGAATAGCCGGCTGCTCCAAGCTTCTCTTTATCAGCACATTTAGAAGACAAAGGACGCTGGCAGAGAGGTTTGAAGGGATTTAAGAAGCAGTTTAAGGTGGGACGGAATTACGAGTTTTTTCGTAGGCTCTGGTAATTCTAGTGTTAATGCCAGTCGCTCTGCTACAGATGTCAAACTGTCTAACTTTATTCCTACAATAGAGCCTGCCTTCTTAACAAGTTTGTCCAGGCGTGAGACATCCTTCTTCTTTATGCTGCCTCCCCAGGACACCACCGCGTAGAAGAGGGCACTTGCCACAACCGTCTGGTAGAACATCTGCAGCATCTTATTGCAGATGTTGAAGGATGCCAACCTTCTAAGAAAGTATAGTTGACTCTGACCTTTCTTACACAGAGCATCAGTATTGGCAGTCCAGTCCAATTTGTCATCCAGCTGCACTCCCAGGTATTTATAGGTCTGTACCCTCTGCACACAGTCTCCTCTGATGATCATGGGGTCCATGAGGTGCCTGGGCCTCCTAAAATCCACCACCAGGTCCTTGGTCTTGCTGGTGTTCGGGTGTAAGTGGTTTGAGTCACACCATTTAACAAAGTCTTTGATTAGCTTCCTGTACTACTCCTTCTGCCCACTCCTGATGCAGCCCACAATAGCAGTGTCATCAGCGAACATTTGCAGGTGGCAGGACTCCGAGGCGTATTGGAAGTCAGATGTATATAGGCTGAACAGAACCGGAGAAAGTACAGTCCCCTGTGGCGCTCCTGTGTTGCTGACCACAATGTCAGACCTGCAGTTCCCAAGACGCACATATTGAGGTCTGTCTGTAAGATAATCCACGCTCCATGCCACCAGGTGCGAGTCTACTCCCATCTCAGTCAGCTTGTCCCCAAGGAGCAGAGGATGAATGGTGTTGAAGGCGCTAGAGAAGTCCAATAACATAATTCTTACAGCACCACTGCCTCTGTCCAAGTGGGAGAGGGATCGGTGTAGCATATCGATGATGGCATCCTCCGCTCCCACCTTCTCCTGGTATGCGAACTGCAGAGGGTTGAAGGTGTGGCGGACCTGTGGCCTTACGTAGTGAAGCAGCAGCCGCTCCATGGTTTTCATCACATGTGGCGTCAGAGCAACAGGCTGGAAGTCATTTAGCTCACTAGGACGTGATACCTTTGAGACTGGGGTGATACAAGATGTTTTCCAAGGGACTCTCCCCTGTTCCAGGCTCAGGTTGCAGATGCGCTGTAGAGGACTCCCCAGTTCCAACGCACAGGCCTTCAGCAGTCGTGGCGATACACCATCTGGACCCGCTGCTTTGCTGACACGAAGTCTCCTCAGCTCTCTGCTCACCTGTGCTGCTGTAATTTTGGGTGGGGATGTCTCACCTATGCTGGTATCAGCAGAAGGTTGGTTGGAGGATCAAGTACTCCGAGGTGAGAGTGGGTTAGGGTGGTCAAACCTGTTAAAGAAGTTGTTCATTTGGTTTGCTCTCTCCACGTCTCTCTTGATGGTGACACCCCGCTTCAAGCTGCAGCCAGTGATAATCTTCATCCAATCCCAAACTTCCTTCATGCTGTTATTCTGAAATTCTGCTCCAGCTTTCTCCTGTACTGCTTTTTTACCGCCCTGAGCTGGACTTGGAGTTCCTTCTGCACGTGCTTCAGCTCATGCTGATCACCGACTTTAAAAGCCCTTTTCTTCTGGTTCAAAAGGCCCTTGATGTCACTTGTAATCTGTGGCTTGTTGTTAGCATAGCAGCGTACTGTTCTTACTGGAACTACAATGTTCATACAGAAGTAGATGTAATCAGTTGTGCAGTCAACAGCCTCTTCAGTTTTCTCAGTATGTGACCCCAGCAGTACAGGTGCCGGTCATAAAATTAGAGTATCATGACAAAATTGATTTATTTCAGTAATTCCATTCAGAAAGTGAAACTTGTATATTAGATTTATTCATTACATACAGACTGATGTATTTCAAATGTTTATTTCTTTTAATTTTGATGATTATAACTGACAACTAATAAAAGTCCCAAATTCAGTATCTCGGAAAATTAGAATATTGTGAAAAGGTTCAATATTGAAGACACCTGGTGCCACACTCTAATCAGCTAATTAACTCAAAACACCTGCAAAAGCCTTTAAATGGTCTCTCAGTCGAGTTCTGTAGGCTACACAATCATGGGGAAGACTGCTGACTTGACAGTTGTCCAAAAGACAACTATTGACACCTTGCACAAGGAGGGCAAGACACAAAAGGTCATTGTTAAATTTCCTTTGGAAATCAAGGTCCCAGAGTCTGGAGGAAGAGAGGAGAGGCACAGAATCCACGTTACTTGAGGTCCAGTGTAAAGTTTCCACATTCAGTGATGATTTGGGGCGCCATGTCATCTGCTGGTGTTGGTCTGTTGTGTTTTCTGAGGTCAGAGGTCAAGACAGCCATCTACCAGGAAGTTTTAGAGCACTTCATGCTTCCTGCTGCTGACGAACTTTATGGAGATGCAGATTTCATTTTCCAGCAGGACCTGGCACCTGCACAAAGGGCCAAAACTACCAGTACCTGGTTTAAGGACCATGGTATCCCTGTTCTTGATTGGCCAGCAAACTCGCCTGACCTTAACCCAATAGAAAATCTATGGGCTATTGTGAAGAGGAAGATGCAATATGCCAGACCCAACAATTCAGAATAGCTGAAGGCCACTATCAGAGCAACATGGGCTTTCATAACACCTCAGCAGTGCCACAGACTGATCGACTCTATGCCACACCGCATTGCTGCAGTAATCCAGGCCAAAGGAGCCCCAACTAAATATTGAGTGCTGTACATGCTCATACTTTTCATGTTCATAACTTTCAGTTGGCCAACATTTCTAAAAATCCTTTTTTTGCATTGGTCTTAATTGATATTCTAATTTTCCGAGATACTGAATTTGGGACTTTCATTAGTTGTCAGTTATAATCATCAAAATTAAAAGAAATAAACATTTGAAATACATCAGTCTGTGTGTAATGAATGAATCTAATATACAAGTTTCACTTTTTGAATGGAATTACTGAAATAAATCAGCTTTGTCATGATATTCTAATTTTATGACCGGCACCTGTATATCCCAGTCTGTAGTTCCAAAGCAGTCTCTCAGAGCCTGCTCTGCCTCAGGGGACCACTTCCTGAATGATCGTGTGGTTGTAGGTAGCGCCTTCACTCTCGGTTTGTAGTGAGGCTAAAGCAGAACCAGGTTATGATCTGCTTTCCCAAGCGCAGGCAGCGGGGTGGTGCTGTATGCGTCTTTAACGTTTGCATACAGTAGGTCAATAGTCCTATTTCCCCGGGTGTTACAGTCCACATACTGGAAGAAGGCAGGTAATGTTTTATCCAGCGTTACATGGTTAAAGTCTCCAGAGATTAGCACAAGCGCCTCAGGGTGCTGCGTTTGTAACTTAGCAACTGCAGAATGGATGATGTCACTCGCTATCTCTGCGTTCGCTTGAGGGGGGATGTAAACAATGACAACAATCATGTGTCCAAACTCACTGGGCAAGTAATAGGGACGCAGACTTACGGCCAATGGTTCGATGTCCCTGCAGCAATTGGAGATTTTAACGTTTATATGTCCAGAGAGGGATTCCTCCTCCTTTTCGCATCTCACAGGTATTTGTGTCTCTATCTGCTCTAACTGTGCTAAACCCGGGTAGCTCCACGTTAGCATCTGGGATGATAGTTGTTAGCCACGTTTCACTAAAACAAAGCTGCATTCTCTGTAGGTTCTGACGTTTTTCACCTGCACAGCCAGTTCGTTGATCTTATTTGGTAGTGAGTTCACATTTCCAAGGATCACAGAAGGCACCGACGGTTTATAACTTCATTTTCTCTCAAGCTGCTTGGCTTTTATCTTATCTTTGCACCGGCTTGGCTACCCTGATATCATCTTCTTACCTCGTCAGGTAAATAGGGAACCACACCGGCGTGGGCATTTCTTCTCAGTGCTTTAAGTTGACTATTTGAATAGGCGAGTCTCGGCATGTAATATCATATCTATCTATCTAGCTATCTATCTATCTATCTATAAAATCCAAAATCTGTCTATATGTTTGTCCGCTTTTCACAAGAGAACTATTTAACAAAATTATATTGTTTTTTTTTTATAATTTGTTTGAACATTCCAGTTGATGATATGACTTATCTCATTGCACTAAGTATCATAGTTTGCTTGCGGTACTGATTTATTTGCTCAAATCCGAGATAGAGGCTGCGGGCTGAGGGGAAAGGGGGCTTTGAGATTTTAAATGAAGAAAAAACACTGGGCACTCAAAAGCATTGTAAAAAAAAAAAGGATAATTTTATGAGTTGCAGTATTGCACAATGGTAAGTGCTTCAAGTTTATGATTACTTTTAATTCCCATGCCACATCAAAAAACAACTTGTATACCTTGACTTGAATGCAAATTAACAAGAACATTTCTAGAAAAATGATGTACAGATAGCCACAGCTATTGTGACCTTGTGTTAAAAATAGAATGTCTAATATGCATAGCTGGATACTCATCCCTGTGAAGCACAAGCGGATGAACTGTTCCTAATTGGTGTCAAACCTTCAAATCCTGTCGTCTGTAGGCCTAGCCCCAAGATACCTCATAGCCCTGACATAGTTAAATAAACAAATTTTGCAACTGCTTGCTTTGAAGTGTAAATCACTAGAAGACTTCCATGCTTCACTGAAGAATGGAAACCAACCCGATAAATTAATATGTAAAAACTCATGAAGTATGTGTTTCATTCTGTTAACCTTTCTGTTCCAGCTCTCTGTGGATAGAAAAACTGGCATCTTTTGCATGCTTCTGCATCTAGCTTATATATTAGCAAAACAGAAATGCAAAGACATATTCTTCTAAATGAGTTGCAAAAAAAAAAATCAAGGGAAGTGAAGTTAGCAATAGACCTCACAAATTTTAAATAATTTTGTTCACAACACAAGCTGTGAAATGGTGATGTTCAAAAGACATCATGGGGGTCATAGATAAACTCTACTTGTTCATATACCAAGACTACTCTCCCTCTTTGAGTTGATGGCATTTATCTCAATTCTTTTCACAAAAGTAGTGCTGTGGCTGATGCCTGCTCATTACTATTTGTTGTAGTGTCAATCAAAGATATGATGTCCCGTAACCACTATCAGAGTGGACAAAGGCAGGATTGTAGCAACAGACCGCTTCTTCACAACGCTTTTGCTGGCTAATAGATTGCTCTGCACCACAACACACTTTGCTTGGTACCATAAGTGAAATGGGGCTTCCACCTGCAGCTAAAGTCACTTCCACTTCAGTACGCTAGTGTTTAGATCTGACAGCACCGTGCTGATGGTGCATGCGCCTGTATGTATGTGTGTGTGTGTGTATATATATATATATATATGTGTGTGTGTGTGTGTGTGTATATATACATACACACACACACAGGGCAAATTCCGTTACAATGAAGTGCCAGGGACCTAAAAAATGTTTCATTGTAATTAAACTTTTAATGAGATTCTGTATTTGCTTTCTTTAACTTACATCCAGGCATTTGCAATCAATCCTTTTCTTATATATCCATCCATCCATCCATCCTCTTCCGCTTATCCAAGATCGGGTCACGGGGGCAGCAGCTTGAGCAGAGATGCCCGAACTTCCCTCTCCCTGGCCACTTCTATTAGTTCTTCCAGGGGAATCCCTAGGCGTTCCCAGGCTAGCTGAGAGACATAGTCCCTCCAGTGTGTCTCCTCCTTGTTAGACGTGCCCGGAACACGTCACCAGGGAGGCGTCCAGAAGGCATCCTGATCAGATGCCCGAGCCACCTCATCTGACTCCTCTCGATGCAGAGGAGCAATCGCTCTACTCTAAGCTCCTCCCAGATGACTGAGCTTCTGACCTATATTTAAGGGAAAGCCCAGACACCCTGCGGAGGAAACTCATTTCAGCCGCCTGTATTCTCAATCTCGTTCTTTCGGTTACTACCTACAGCTAATGACCATAGGTGAAGGTAGGAACGTAGATCAACGAGTAAACTGAGAGCTTTGCCTTACGGCTCAGCTCCTTTTTCACCAGGACAGACTGATGCAGAGCCCGCATCACTGCCATATTAAGTGATTGGGCAGAAGACTAAGCACAACTCTGCTCTTGGCCAAAGTGATTACTGTACACGGAATGTATTTTTTATTTAACTTCTAGAACTGTTATTTAAATATTTGCAGATATTTGCTTCATTATATACATCAATTTGGACTGAATCACACAACATACAAATTCATTTATTAGTTTAGTTTAGGTCACCTTTACATTACAAAATATCCTCATTTATTTTAGGATACAGTATATCTTTTTTCCTGTGATTTTATGTAATGTGGTAAAGGCTTTGTATTCCTGTAGGTTATCAAGGAACAAGTGTTAGAAGGCAGGGACATACTGTGATGTGACTTCAATTTGCTGCAGGATACAATGAAATTTAAGTATGCATGCAGGAGTACTTTTAGAATTATTGATTGACTAAATAGCATGTCTCTGGTATATAATAAAACAGAAGTCACTAGAGATAAACTCAGTAAGCCTATGCTATTAAAATTTGGGTTTAGATCTTTCTCTCTGTTACTAGGAATGAGCACAAAGGTCACAACAATTGACCTGACTAGCTGTGTGCTGTCATTATAATACACAGAAAAGTTAACAAACATGTTTCATTTTTTTATATCTTGTAAAAATGAATTCCTCTTTTATTATATGTGTAAAAGGACACTTAACATACATTTTTTGTCATTTCCCCCACCAATGATGCATTGGAAGATAGCTAAGAAGAATGTGAAATGCTTTTTAAAGCATTTCCAAAATAACACATGATCCCAAGGGGTTTTAAAAACACAGGAAGTGCCCTTTAAGTACTGGCAGCTAGCCATCGTATCAGTGACGCAAGATCTGGCATGCTTCAGCATCTGTCTCTCTGTTTATATGGCATATTCCTCAGATACACTGGCATTCACAGGTTCATAAAAAACGGGAATTCTCTAATTCAATTAGAAGTCATTAGTTTAAATCTAATAAAATTACTACAATTATGGGTACGGCTAGTATCACATTTTCTTGTAAGCAGCAGAAATTAGTGGTTTAGTTATCCAGGGAAATGGGCCTTAATCTTCATTTGAGCTGGAAGATCAGTTTTTATCTTCTGCTTCAACCTGTCTAATAACAGACATGTAAATACCATATGGTATAAACACATTCTTTGGCTGGAAAAAAATCTAGTTCCTTGGCAACTGACAATTTCTGCTTTATCACATTTTCATATTTAGAAATAAACCTTTGTTCATACTACTTCTAAGGCACTCATGTGAAATTATGAAGTGTTTTATTTTGTTCGCTCAGAAGAGTGAAAGTGTTTTTTTAATAACTGTAGCTGATCAGTTTTGTTTTTGACTCAATTATACATTTACATGACTACTTAAATGTCTGTAGACAGTCAAAGTAAAGTGTATTTGTACATTAATTCCACTCAAATATATATACTAAACTAAAGTGTATTTCTACATTAATTCCACTCAACTATATACTATTATAAAAATGAACCTGTTTACTTCTATTCATTATATATATTATATAATAAATTGAGAGTTATTAAATATTCCTAGACTTCAGGACATTTGGGTTGTGAATGACTCTTCCTATACATCGTGCAGTATAGAGCCTAGGTGATGTATGTAGAGACTTTTCATACAACTATGTTGGAGAACAACCTACTTTATGAAGCAGCATCTACAGGTTACTTATTTAAACAAACCAGGCAGACTGAGTGTTCTTATAAAATTGAAGAGTTTAAGTTGCCTCTTAGTACATGCTGTAGGCATGTTGCAGGTTTTTTGTCACCTTGGGAAGGAAATGAAGGACATCTCCTTACAAAGATTTGTATTTATTTTTAAGGAGTGTCAAAGTGCGTTGCTTTGCACAAACAGTTTAAATCAAATAATATGTTTTTTCTGAATGGTATAAAGAAAGAGACTACTTTTAAAATTATGTATTGAATGTTAAAGGATGAAAGCTAATATGACCTAGGTTAACTTTAAATTTGAGCTAAAGTTTGTATGGAATCATTAATGGATATCTCAGAATAGCTAGCATTTTATAGGCAACAAAGATTTGTTTCTGAATGTTGCAGAGAATCAACATCATGTTTGCAGCAGTAGCTTTATTGACATACCCCCCACCATCATGAAGCACATTTAACAGCAGCAAAGTTTAAAATAAAAAAAATAAATAAAAAGATACTAAACAGGTATTTGCTGTCAAATGATATTCTAGTACATGTAAGAAGGTTGTATTGTTTTCAGTAAAGCTTGATTTCATCATGTATGTTAACAGACAAGTAACATGTAATTAGAATTAATATTAAGAATATGCCAGCATTGTTTTTGAGGAAATTTTTGAGAATAGTCATTTTATATAGCAACATACAGTAAACTCTCGGTTAACTAGCACCTACGGGGATTGGTAGATGCCAGATAAGTATAGTTTCTGGTTGCTTGAGAGTTACTTGAGAGTTACTATTAGGCCTAATACTGTAGTCCATATTAATTAAAAGCAAATTAACTCTTTGAGGGCTGAATTTTTTTTTTTGGCAGCCGGCAGGATGTGCAGTATAGCAGCTACTGACCACCAGAACTGTCTTCACACAGTTGCTGGCCTCCAGAATTAAAGGTGGATCTGGCGAGAGAATGTGCAAAGCAAAATACTCCGTAGACAACATTTTGTGTATTATTGAATCGAACTCTGACTTATCAAGCACCGATTTTTGATGCAAGTGATCTGGAGATTGAAAAGTAAAGTTGATCGGTCCCCAGCTGATCATAGTGCTAAATGAGTTCGTTGTAGCATCCAGTAGCTGCATGATGATATGCGCAGCAGTTATCCAGGAGCAAAATAACTTTACTACCCTCTGACATTCCTTTCCTTTCATTCTTAAATTTTGTTTGACACTGGGAACAAACGAATGGTGGAACCACTTTGTAAAAATTTCAACATCCATTCATGTGTTCCATTATGGATGATAATCCACAGGCACCTTTGATTGAAAAATTTTCTGATCACCCATAACTTTACCTGATGAGTTTCTGATGTTTTTGGACATACAAGCACAGTTACACTCTAATTATTTAGCTTGAACCCATGAGCTATCTTTTCATTACCACCAGAAAAGTACAATTGGGCAAACACTTCCATATTAACCAAGTCTGCATTATAAATCTGCTTTCAGTCATAGCCATTTCAACCAATTCACTAAACACATTACGAAATGAAGCTGCAGCTTCAAACTCCACCAATTTCTGCTCACCTGTCAAGTATAGCTTAAGAATGGCATGGTGAATCTTGAATTGAGTAAGCCAACCACTTGAAAATGAACACTGACTCTCAAAATTTTAAAACAAAAAATACCAACCAGCTGTATTGTAGACAAAGATGAGCTTCGATTGTATATTTACTCACGCAGGAGCGGTAGACAAGTGGTGTGTGAATACTAGTGTGCGAGGCCAGGGGCACTGGGGAATGTACTAATTTAAACTTACAATTCCATGAAATCTATTTTAAGAATTATTTCCTAGGTGTGTGTTTTTTTGTTTTGTTTTTTTTTGTGCAGGATGCTTGAGAGTGCCTGTTGCTTTAGTTTCGGTTAACAGAGAGTCTACAGTATTTTGATTGATTGGGCAAAATATTTTAACTATAGTCTTCCTTCCAGGAAACAGCTCATTCCAGCATGACAACCTAATCTTGATATTTTTGGCCATCAGGAAAGTCTAAAAATGTAATAAATAAAAAAATAAAAATTGTGCTTTAGGGATTTCTTTTCAAAAAATAGGATTTTACAGTAGATAACCAAGACAATTTACAATGCGTATCTCTGGAGTCAATTCTCTTATGTGCACCAATCTGTCAGCTATCATTGTATCAAGTTTAGATGGCATAGCCTATAGTACTGAAAAATTATAGTTTAGCATCAGGTGTCCCTTTTTGGAAACATTTAGTCTCTTGCTTCAGAATTATCGCCCACAACAAGTATTGCAGTTATATTTTTTATTTTTTTAGAAAAAGAAAAAAATAATAAACACACATATACACACAAACTATATGTCACTCTGAAGAAACAGGTAAACAAATTGCAACTATGTACATATATTTATGCACTCATGGCAGTCTTCAGTAAAAACAAATGTTTACAAAACATTGTCATTGGAAGTTTTTATCTTTTTTTAATAGTTGTGATACTGGTGATAATCAACAGAAATGCATTTAACACACTGTGTATACATGGAATGTGTATGGTTGGCTGTGTATAATGTGCATAATTACTAGGTTGGCGTAAAAGTTATGAATCACCTTTCTGTATTTTAACAGCATTTGACAGACTTTGTTCCATTGTACTTAAACTCATACACTCCTATCACGTATGTACCTATTTTCAGCTCTCAGACTTGCAGTTGGAGTGCCATGGGTACTTTTTGTTAAGTGCATCCATACTCAACACAGGTATGGGGCACTAAGTGTTAAAAATATTTACAAAAACTACAACTGTCCAAAATGTTTCCAGGGCAAGATCCAACCTGTGAATGCTGCAATCAAGTCCCAGCCTCACTGGGTCACATGTTGTGGGCCTGCACCAAATTAACATCATTTTGGATGAAAATGTTTAAGTGCCTTTCAGACAGCCTTGGTGTCACAATACCTCCTAACCCATTAACAACTGTGTTTGGTGTTATTCCAGATGGGTTTAAAGTGGAGAAGGACAAACAAACTGTGATTACATTCACTACACTTCTGGCACGCAGACTTATTTTGCTAAACTGGAAGAATCCTAACTCTCCTCTTTTAAGTCAGTGGGAAACCGATGTTTTTTACTACTTGAAATTAGAGAAAATAAAATATACAGATTTTTTTCAGATCCTGGCTGGATCTAATCTATACTAATAAAAGGCAAAACCCTCACTGACTGACTCACTCACTCAGTAATTCTCCAACTTCCCATATAGGTAGAAGGCTGAAATTTGGCAGGCTCATTCCTTACAGCTTACTTACAAATGTTGGGCAGGTTTCATTTCGAAATTCTACGCGTAATGGTCATAACTGGAACCTATTTTTCTCCATATACTGTAATGGACTTTAGCTCGTTGGCCGTGGGGGGGCGGAGTTGCGTGTCAAATCATCACGCTTCTCACGTAATCACGTGAACTGACTGTGAACGCAGTACGTAGAAACGCTGAAGAAAAACGCATACAAACTTATTCATAAGTGCAGCTACTGCGGAAACAAAGCACGGTGTAAACAGTAAGTTTAAGTTAAGTTTATGGACACACTCCCGCTGCAGTTTGTCATTGCCTTCGTCAAATACTTTATTCGCGAGATACAAGTTTAATGAAGAGACACAAGGTATAAATGAGACTTTGGATCACTTTGTAATGGAGTTAAAATTGCTGTAGCGAGAAACTTTTAAGTGCCGGGTCTTGGCTAACATTAAATAAAGCCGTTGCATTCTCAAGAGTGAGCTCGCGTAGCTGAACTGAAAACGTGCTATATAAAGAGAACTATAACAATCGTAATAAACGAACAAAAAAACAGCAGAAAACCCGTGGATTAAATAAAAAGGCAGCTTCCTTGGCGAAGCAAGGAAAAAGTATGAACTTGTATTACGTCGTTCGTTTATGAAACAGCGGAGAAGCTGTGTAAAGGCTGCTTCACAAAAAACCAGCGGAGCGCCCTATATGAGCAGGCAGTCAGCTAAAGAAGGGAATCAATAAATATCTATAATCGTAATAAACAAACAAAAAATAGCGTAGAAGCCGTGGATTAAATAAAGGAAATGAGTACCTGAACAGTAAAGTAAGTCTCAAATATCTACACAATAACTATAGCAATCGTAATAAACGAACAATAAAACAGTACAGAACCGCAAAGCAAGGAGAAACGACAGCTTTATATGACGTTCGTTTATAAAGCAGCAGAGAAGCTGTGTGAAGGCAGCTACACAAAAAAACTGCAGAGCGCCACACTCTGAATGTATTCCTCGCATCACCGTTATACCCTCTGATCTCCCATTTCAATTCAAATGCCTCAAATTTCCAGTAAGGCTCTGCTTTGTGATGACAATTAATAAGTCTCAGGGACAGACCCTACAAAAGTTTGCCATTGATTTGAGGCAACATTGCTTTTCTCCTGAACAACTATACGTTGCATTCTCAAGAGTAAGCTCAGTGCACAACTTGGTCATATTACAACCGGAGAGCTGAACTGACAACGTGGTATACAAAGAGATCCTTAACAAATAGTTATTGGTATATTTTCCCTCTGTTTAAAAAGGTTTTCTTCTTAATAAAAATTTAAAAGCAGTATTTTGTCGCTGCGAAGCATGGGGATTTTGCTATATATATATATATATATATATATATAGTATTATATTGTGTATAATATATATATTGGGCGGCACGGTGGCGCAGTGGTAGCGCTGCTGCCTCACAGTTAGGAGACCTGGGTTCGCTTCCCGGGTCCTCCCTGCATGGAGTTTGCATGTTCTCCCCGTGTCTGCGTGGGTTTCCTCCGGGCGCGCCGGTTTCCTCCCACAGTCCAAAGACATGCTGGTTAGGTGGATTGGCGATTCTAAATTGGCCCTAGTGTGTGCTTGGTGTGTGGGTGTGTTTGTGTGTGTCCTGCGGTGGGTTGGCACCCTACCCAGGATTGGTTCCTGCCTTGTGCCCTGTGTTGGCTGGGATTGGCTCCAGCAGACCCCCGTGACCCTGTGTTCGGATTCAGCGGGTTAGAAAATGGATGGATATATATATATATATATATATATATATATATATGTAGATATATATGTATGTAGATATGTGTATATTTTAGATCTGTATATATATGTGTCTGTGTGTGTGTATATATAAATATATGTGTGTGTGTGTGTATGTCTGTATGTATTTGTATGTATATATATATATATATATATATGTTGATATGTGTATACTGTATATATGTGGATGTGTATATTTGTATATATATATATATATATATATATATATATATATATATATATATATATATATATATATAGATATATATATATATATATATATAGATATGTTTATATGTGTGTGTTTTATATATATATATATATATTTATATATATATATATATAATGTGACAGCAACACTCATAACAGTGACAAAACAATTACATTGACAATCATGTTACGTTATTTTTAAAATGTTTCCTTTTATTTTTCTTAGCTTTTTTAACACACTACTTCTCCGCTGCGAAGCGCGGGTATTTTGCTAGTCTATACTAATAAAAGACAAAGCCCTTGCTGACTGACTCACTGACTCATCACTAATTCTCCAACTTCCCATATAGGTAGAAGGCTGAAATTTGGCAGGCTCATTCCTTACAGCTTACTTACAAAAGTTAGGCAGGTTTCATTTCGAAATTCTACACGTAACAGTCATAACTGGAACCTTCTTTCATACATATATATAGTCATAGCGTGCAGCTCAGTCGCAGTGTGAGGCAGAGTTGCGTCCCACATCATCACGCCTCCCACATAATTGAGTGCCTGCCCATATAAGGCCGTCTGTCGGCAGCAATCCAGTAGACAAGCTGCCGATAAATATTCACAGGTGAAGGACTGTGCTTATGTAAACGAAGATGAGATAGTCATGGATGGACTAGTGTTTGGCACAAACTCAGTGAAAGTGAGAGAGAAACTTTTAAGTGCCGGGTCTTAGCTAACATTAAATAAAGCCGTGGACATCGCAAGATCGCATGAGATACCACAAGCACACCTGAGAACCTTTGATGCATGTACTCCGAGTGGCTCACATGAACTGACTGACTGTGAACGCAGTACGCAGAGAACAAGAAAGAGCTCCAAAGAGCGCTGAACAAAAAACGCATTACACAATTCAGAAGACAGCAAAAGAATATGAAGCGATTGACGCTTACAAGCATATTCATAAGTACAGCTACTGCGGAAACAAAGCACGGTGTAAACTGTAAGTTTAAATTAAGTTTATAGACACGCTGGCGTTTGTCATGCCTATGACGAATACGATATTCGCGAGATACAAGTTTAATGAGAAGACGCGGGGTATAAACGAGACTTTGGATCACTTTGTAACAGAGTTAAAATTGCTGTAACGGAGTTAAACTTGCTAGTGAAGGACTGTGCTTATGCAAACGAATATGAAAGGAAGGTGTAAAGCTTAATTTTAAATTAAGGTCATAGACATGCTGCCACTGGCGTTTGTCATGCCTAAGACGAATACGATATTCGTGAGATACAGGTTTACTGAGAGGACGCAGGGTATAAACGAGACTTTTGATCACTTTGTAATGGAGTTAAAATTGCTGGTGAAGGACTGTGCTTATGCAAACGAAGATGAGATGGTCAGAGATAGAATACTGTTTGGCACAAACTCAGCAAAAGTGCGAGAGAAACTATTAAGTGCATGGTCTGAGCTAACATTAAATAATTGCTGGTGAAGGACTGTGCTTATGTAAACGAATAGAAAGCAAATGTTACGTTATTTTTAAAATGTTTCTTTTTCATAACTTCTTTAACACACTTCTTCTCCGCTGTGAAGCACGGGTATTTTGCTAGTCAATAATATTTTAGAATTAGCTCTTAAAGCACAGAGGAAGCAATTTTTCTTCTCCATTCATTTCTATTGGTCTATTAAACTCATCAATTTAGGTATGTTTACAAGCCTTAAGTTTTACTCCGTTGGCCATGCTGTCTCTCTCATGGGTGGGGGTCAACTTGTTTTTCAATCTCAATCCTATTTTTTGTAAAAATTGATTGATTCGAGTGGAATGATTACAATAAAATTATTAAAATAAAAAATATATATATTTACAATGATTTAGTAATGATTAGTATTATTAAAAACTTTACCTCATTGATCTGTATTATACAAATACAAGATTTCATCACATCCAGACTAATCAGACATCTTTGTCCTTTGAACAAAATATTTAAAGTGCATTATACTAATATTCTTCTAGTAATACTCTTAATTGACACAGCTTACATATTCTTGTCTTTTTAAAAGTGCTAATTGCTAACTTGTTTTTTTATATAAATTAATTTTAATTATGTGATTTTAGATTAATGAAATAAATGTATCTTTGACTTGAAGGGAAGCTAAAGTTGTATGTCAATCAGTAGTAGTCATGCTTGATTAATATTGTCATGCTGTCTTTGAAGTGTATTACTTGTATTTTTATTTGTAGCAATTTTTCTGTTTTCCTGTCTCCTTTCTAGAACAGCACAAGAACCAGCCTGACCTTTGGTGTTAACTTTCACTCCATTCATAAAGAATGTTTTTCTCATAGCATAAATATATTGTGAGAAAAAAGAATTCCACATAAACTTCAGTTGTATATTAAACTTTGTATTTATTTATTTTTTTTTCAAATGAAAGTGACTGTTATAACAAAAGGCGCACCGAGGCACATGTATAAAATAAAGAAACTTTTATTTTTCTTCAGCTGGAGGGCACATTTTCCCCATATCCCCCAGCTACAACACAGTCCCAAAGCACATAAAGTACAATAGCAAAAGCAGTCTTCTCTCTTGCACCACCACTCCTCCCAGGCAACCTCTTCCTCCTCCACCCGACTTTGGCCGCTGAGTGGTGGTTGCTGGCCTCTTTTATTGGGCACCCAGAAGTGCTACAGATGTTTGATTGCCGACATCCTGCTTCACTTCTGGGTGTGGCAAAACCAATGCCCAGAAGGGTCCAGCAGCTCCTGCTGCAGTACCCCCTGGCGGCGCCTGCGGAACCCAACAGGGCTGTGGAGAACTCCATTCCCCATGGAGCCCTGCGGGAGGCTTAGGCACCTCTCCAGCCCAGGGGTCGTCCATCCAGCGTCCAGGGAGAGGTATTGCACTGTCCAGGGCTGCTCCCCCTGAATATATAGGGAAGGGGCATTCTGGCCGGGCATGGGAGCCGGCTGTCTGCCACACCATATATAGTGTTTGACTTACAGGCTTCCTGTATATTCTGTACTTTTAATGAATTAGGAGCCCTTTTTATATTAAATAAGTCATTTTCTATATTCTTACAGTTGTCTTATTTGGTGTCTCCATATACCCATGATATGCATGTATGTGGGGCTGTGAATGTGCACTTTCAGTGACTTCCAATCAGCTACTGTGCATTGCCGTCGAACAGCTGCCGATATAAACATAATAATGGAAGTTTCGAAATTGCATGGTTCAAACAGAGAAGCTACACAGCTTAATAGATAACCATCATCAAATGATACACAGTATTTATTATTGTATACTAGGAGGCTTTGCCCCCAGCTCGCTTCGCTCGCCAACCTCCAGACCTGCTCTACATGCTAGCCTCTTTGCGTTTCTGCCACTCATGTATGGGGATGCGGATGTACAATTTAAACAGATTGTTATTTTCATGGGAATTATTACATACAGTGTGAAAAACTATTTGCCCCCTTCCTGATTTCTTATTCTTTTGCATGTTTGTCACACAAAATGTTTCTGATCATCAAACACATTTAACCATTAGTCAAATATAACACAAGTAAACACAAAATGCAGTTTTTAAATGATGGTTTTTATTATTTACTTAGAAAAAAAATCCAAACCTACATGGCCCTGTGTGAAAAAGTAATTGCCCCCTGAACCTAATAACTGGTTGGGCCACCCTTAGCAGCAATAACTGCAATCAAGCGTTTGCGATAACATGCAATGAGTCTTTTACAGTGCTCTGGAGGAATTTTGGCCCACTCATGTTTGCAGAATTGTTGTAATTCAGCTTTATTTGAGGGTTTTCTAGCATGAACTGCCTTTTTAAGGTCATGCCATAGCATCTCAATTGGATTCAGGTCAGGACTTTGACTAGACCACTCCAAAGTCTTCATTTTGTTTTTCTTCAGCCATTCAGAGGTGGATTTGCTGGTGTGTTTTGGGTCATTGTCCTGTTGCAGCACCCAAGATCGCTTCAGCTTGAGTTGACGAACAGATGGCCGGACATTCTCCTTCAGGATTTTTTGGTAGACAGTAGAATTCATGGTTCCATCTATCACAACAAGCCTTCCAGGTCCTGAATCAGCAAAACAACCCCAGACCATCACACTACCACCACCATATTTTACTGTTGGTATGATGTTCTTTTTCTGAAATGCTGTGTTCCTTTTACACCAGATGTAACGGGACATTTGCCTTCCAAAAAGTTCAACTTTTGTCTCATCAGTCCACAAGGTATTTTCCCAAAAGTCTTGGCAATCATTGAGATGTTTCTTAGCAAAATTGAGACGAGCCCTAATGTTCTTTTTGCTTAACAGTGGTTTGCGTGTTGGAAATCTGCCATGCAGGCCGTTTTTGCCATCTTTCTTATGGTGGAGTCGTGAACACTGACCTTAATTGAGGCAAGTGAGGCCTGCAGTTCTTTAGACGTTGTCCTGGGGTCTTTTGTGACCTCTCGGATGAGTCGTCTCTGCGCTCTTGGGGTAATTTTGTTCGGCCGGCCACTCCTAGGAAGGTTCACCACTGTTCCATGTTTTTGCCATTTGTGGATAATGGCTCTCACTGTGGTTTGCTGGAGTCCCAAAGCTTTAGAAATGGCTTTATAACCTTTACCAGACTAATAGATCTCAATTACTTCTGTTCTCATTTGTTCCTGAATTTCTTTGGATCTTGGCATGATGTCTAGCTTTTGAGGTGCTTTTGGTCTACTTCTCTGTGTCAGGCAGCTCCTATTTAAGTGATTTCTTGATTGAAACAGGTGTGGCAGTAATCAGGCCTGGGGGTGGCTACGGAAATTGAACACAGGTGTGATACACGACAGTTAGGTTATTTTTTAACAAGGGGGCAATTACTTTTTCACACATGGCCATGAAGGTTTGGATTTTTTTTCTCCATAAATAATAAAAACCATCATTTAAAAACTGCATTTTGTGTTTACTTGTGTTATATTTGACTAATGGTTAAATGTGTTTGATGATCAGAAACATTTTGTGTGACAAACATGCAAAAGAATAAGAAATCAGGAAGGGGGCAAATAGTTTTTCACACCACCACACTGTATGCATAATAGAACTAACTATTTTACATTACAGCGACTAAGTAACCATAATAAAAAGATAGTATAATGTAACAATTTGAAAGTAATTTATGTTTCATGTTGCATTAGAGTTATTTGTTGCGTAATATGATTTTGCTCTGTTTGGCTTTAAAATTGACATGCTAAAAATTTTTAAACTTACACTTTTACTTAAAAACTTCAGTAAAAGCATTTTTTTTAATACGAATGGCGTATCAAGATCTCCTTTGTTGTCTAATGTTATCCTTTGAAGATGTACTTCATTACCTTCCTTGGATACATCCTTCTTTCTACAGTAATTTGGGCGGTGGAAGACCTGATGGTGTTAACGGTTGTAGATATTCTTTGGGATATTGTAAGTTGATGTTTTCATGTTCTGCGTTATCACCACCAACTGTTTCAGCATAGTCTATTGATATGCATTTAACCAATATGCTATGTAATTGATCGTCATTTTTAGCGTTAGTTTGTTTGACATCATCGTTTCTCGTGCGATTATTGCCTGTGTACTTGTTTTTTTCTGTTGATAACCCATCGTGATGAAATTCTTCAATAAGATCTGGACATAATACATCTTCTTTCTTTAATTGGGAACTTAAAGTGAAGAAAACGTTAAAATTTATAAGAGCTGAGGGTGCAGGAACTGTGTCTGTCAAAAGCATTCACATGAATGAGAAGTGAGAGTACCGTGTGCATGGTCAAATTTTGGTTGAGAAGAGGGTGTGACTTGAAAAAATCTCATGGCCAAAGTCTCATCTTGCGGGACTTGAAAAAATCTCCTGAAAAAAGTCTCATCTCTTCCCAGGATTTTTTTTTTTTATAATAGAGAGACATGTACTGTATATCATGGAAATTGGATTGTGTGGGTTAAAATATTAGGTTGAATGTTAATTCCACTCATGGATATTGTGGGATTACTTAATCTTTATTTTTAGTCTGTGGTAGTAAGCCATTATGGATGCAATGTACTACAGCTTACCTGAAGAAGGGGCCCTGAGCTGCCTTGAAAGCTTGCTTGTTATAATCTGTTCATTTAGCCAATAAAAGGTGTCGTTTTGCTTGACTTCTTATTATTTTTAGTTAAAAATTTAAATTACAGTTTTGTTTATGTGACGCCCATTGCTTATATACTGTAGATCTTTCTACATGTAATTCAGTTCAGTCCAGTTTATTCTTATAGATAGGACTCTTCACTGAGTACAAGCTCGGGGTGCTTTCATAAGTTACCAGCTACAGTGTAATGCAATTTAGCTAGCCTTATTGTATCTTTTAAATAAATGCAAGAGAACTGTTTTTGTCATCTTATTTCCTGTTTGAAATTATATATCATCTAACATGAATCAAATGCATATTATTAAATTAATCATGTTAAAGCTGGAGTAGTTCTTCCATTGTTGTTTAATTGTACGTTTATCTTTAATAGGGAAAGATTGATTCTTTTATTTCTGCTTATGGCAATTGATATAGGAACAGATTTCTTGTGTCTTAATCACTGGTCTTAATGAAGTTATTTAGTGTACTGAAGGCAATCTTTGTTAAGGGAACAGTGAGACGCTGGAGTTGATTTTGTATGCAGTGAGCATACACTTGAGTCTGAAAGAGAGTGGACAGTTGTTTTCCCAGCTCAATCAAGGTTTAAAGTGGTTGACTTAGTAGTAATAGACATGTCTAGCAAAAGCTGCAAAGGAAAGATCTTTAAATTACCAGTAGGTACAAACTGACAGAATAAAGGTTCTACAGTAGATAAAGAATGATTTTCTTTTTAGTTTATTTAAAAGATTATGTGGACTGAGTTAATAATGGGTAAGGTGATGCATCATAAATGTTATCATAAATCAAAAACTCAAATCAATATGATTTAATTTTTCTTACTAGAAAATATTGTTACATGAGTGGGTATGAATAAATCGGAGATTATAAACCTTGTAATTACAAATACACATCTTATTTGCACTACCCTGTCAATGCATTATTATATCCATCCATCCATTATCCAAACCGCTATATCCTAACTACAGGATCACGGGGGTCTGCTGGAGCCAATCCCAGCCAACACAGGGCTCAAGGCAGGAAACAATCCCTGGGCAGAGCGCCAGCCCACCGCAGTGCATTATCATATATCATTTTCTATTTTTTTTGTCTGTCCAATGTGTTAGATCCCAGTCAAGATGTATATTATTCTCCTACTAAAAATTAAATATGGTTAACATTAGTTTTAATTGCTAAATGTTACACTTATCAGTTTTAGTGGGTCATGTGCCAGCAATGAAGGACCCATTATTGTTGGCACATGACTTATTGTTCTATAGGTGTCTGGCTTGCCTATCACAGAATGTTGCATCAAGTGATGTATGCACTGTGCCCATTAGTCACTTGGTACGGCTGAGGTTTCTTGGTATGTGTTTATTAACTGTCAAAATTCTGTCATCTTTGGCATTGTCCTTAATATATATAAAAAAAAAAATCATTGATGACTTTTTCACCAAAATATCACAAGGGGACATGCCAATTTAGTTTGCCAATGTTGTTATGCTTCCAACCTAATTTTCTCTAAATACATTGTTGTACTCCTAAAACATGATCTGTAAAAGTTATCAACAACATATAGGTGTCTGCCATATAGATAATAAAAACTAAAAAATTAGTTAAGCATTTTGTATAAAGAATCAGAAATCTTAATTTACAGCAACTCAGAATTGGCAGATTTTACTTTTATATTATTATGGTTCCTCTAATGCCTGCTAACACTGACAGAAAGGCTCTGCAATGTAGTCCATCCTGTATGCTTCTCACTTCTCTAGGTGGTTGTGTTTAAATTATGAGAAGGTTGGATTTCAAATGTGCAACAGCCTTTGCTGTGTTTGCATTTAGGATATGTTTTTCTTACTTGTTCTTGCCCTTGCATGGTGTGCAGTGAATGCAAAAAAAAAAGTTTGACAATCCTTAATTTACATACACATGTGCTCCACCCAAATACAGCACATGCCAATAACTAACTGACCCATACAGGGAGGACATTACTAACAAATATTGGTCCTTCCTTTGCTGAGGGATTTTATACACTTTTAAATGGAGGGACACTCCTATGTGTCATTAAAACACATTTAAAACAGCAGTGACTGCAGTCATATTCCCACACAAGTAGATTATTATAGGTTCAGATTACTCAAAAAAAAGTACTAAAGCCACACAAGAAATGAGCATTGCCTCCTGGAAGCATATAATCAGAATACCACTGTTGTTTTGCTGCTAAATTAGGAACAAAAAGAGGGGAAACCTGTAAAAACCTTTAAAACACAACTTTCTTAAAACTTGAAAAATGTACTTTAATAAAAACTAAAATATTGAGCAATACTGTATATATTATATGGCTAAAAATATGTGGATTGCCCTCCAAGTTTAGGTGTTTCAGCCACACCCATAGCATAGTCAGTATATGAAATTTCTTAACTGAAATTGCTAAACCAGCGACTGCTCACTTAAATCAACAACTGTTACATATGGTGATAAACAATTTTAATTGTATTCAACATATGTCCCGAATCCAAGAAAGTTCCGACACTCCAGTCTTGCAGTCTCATTAAACATGGTTTCTCTACTTTCTTTGCTCACTGCTTGACTGTGTCACTGTTTGTTTCATGCTTATGTTTTAAAAGGTTCAACTGCCAGTGCAAAAACACTTACTGTACTTATAAGTCTTCAATGTATGTGTCATTGGAGTATACAGAATGAGGAAGTGTTCCAAAACCCATTTCAAATGGATTTGTCAGAGGTTATTTTGTTATAACACTCACTTTGATTCAGTTGTGCAAACTTATCTGTAATTTGACAAGTAAGTTATGTTGAAATCTTGTTTTTTTCTGAAACACCTTATGATTTGGGTAGAAGAGATGGGGTTTTAGGTGCTAATGTGTTTTTTGTTTTGTTTTCCTAAATGGCTTTTAATTTCAAATGGGTTAGATGGAATAAGAGACAAAAACAGGCATAAAGGTTTGGGGAAACTATCCCTGTATACTTGAGGAATTGCAAGAGAATGATAATGGTCTTAACAGAACTAAGTAGATTTGAAAACATGATGGATTTATAGTATAGAAACAGGAAGAGGAGGGATCTTGGAATCAGGACCAGAAATTATGTTATCAGGCTGTGACTTCTTGGGATGTGGAAATTGCTTCATTAGGAGGTGGGTTTTCTGATGGTCTGCAGAAAAAGAAAAGAGAGAATCATCAGAGGACATCGTCACCCCTTGGTTCGGCAGAGAAACACTTACTGTACATTCAAGCCTGTAAACTATTTCCCAAGCACACATGTGTGACAATGTTTAAATCGCATTTAATTCACATCCCTAGGCTGCCTGTTGCATGCCTCACTGTAGTTTTCTGGGAAAAGTGATAGAACAAGTTCAGATTAGTGAATGTATATTACCAATTATGTAGTTTTCATAAACTAACTGACATCTTATACATATAGGTCATGATGCTGTTTTCACACTAATTACATTGATTTATGCACCAGCATCTGTAGAACTGACTAAATTAGTCATCATGTGCAGAAAATATAATTTGTCAAGGATTTGAACAACAAGAGGTTCTTTTCAAGTAGAAAAGAAAAAAATTACTTATTTGTTTCTTGCATGGAAAACACTAAGTGGAAATCATAGTCTTGGAATAGGCAAGAGCCAGCTGATTGAGAAAACAAATCCAGAAGGAAAATCCAGAAATGTTAGTCTTGAATGCTTAGTTGCAATCTGTAATTGTTAAACAAAAAACTTTCAAAATGTATGCTGCAACCCCAGAATTTTAAATGTGTGAAGTGTGACACATCATTAGTTGATATGTGTGTAGCGACAACATGCAATGAGGAAGTACCCGTCTTCAAGGTGGCAACAAACAGAAGACCAGAAATAATGAGTAAAGTTAAAATTAAATGAGATGTTTCTTTAAGTTACACAATAATTATAAAAAGTGTTTTTTTTTTATATATTTTATTTCGGACTTTGTAACCTTGTCATCTGTGATGTAGAGTATATAAATTTATAATCATTTTTGTGTGTGTGTGTTTTAAATAAAATCGCTTGGCTTCTGCCTCACACCTGTATTGAAAGAAGTAGTTCTGTGGAAATGGAGCAATTGATATTTATTTGAAAAAGAAAGTAATTCTCTAATGCATTTCACTTTCTGAAGTTCATACTAAAACATTTTTATTTAAACTAATGTAGCTTAAACAGAAAACAGGCATTTATGTATCTGGAACAGGTTTTCATCATTTAGGTAGCTTTAATTTCCCTAGATAGTTGAAAGATTTGTATTCTGATGTTGGCTATGTTTTATCATAACAATTTTCAAGATTGCATTGTTTCTTGAGGGAATAGTGGGTGAAACATAAATGCTTTATTTAAAGCTGGGATGCCTGTTTTTCATTTATCTTTGATTATTAGTTAATATGAAAAAAGAATTTTACAAACCACATACAGTAAGTAAAATGTATTAAATATGAGTATGGTGTTTTGAGGTGATTGCTGTGTAGTGGGTACACCCTAGAATTCTTTCGTATGCAAGTGTGTCTTACAGGCTTGTCTTTGCATCTCTCATTTCTGTGTTGATTATGACTTCTATAAGGAACTTCTGCATTCATTTACTGGTAGCCATCATTTGATAACTTCTAGATACCCTTATCCCTTAGAACACAAGTTTTCTACTGAGATGGTTTTTGTACTTTTTATCAAAAAAACCCCACTTTAAAAACTATGTGCTGCAACCTCAGACTCTTAAATATAGCACGTATAATGGGTCAGCATTTGGCATAGAATGCAACAAGGAATTGTCAATTAATGCAAAATGTGAAACTGAAAACACAGCCATGCTCCACTATAATCAAATTCATTCGGTGGACTACAAAGAGTAGGAAAACATTGGCTGGCCTGATTTAGCCTTGGATCAGTGTGAAACAGTAGGAACTAAGATTCAGTATACCACAGAGTTCGAAGTCTGTAGATCCATTGCGCCAGGTGTCAAAAATAGCTTTTGGTGGAAGAGGGATGATGTCAGGTATAGCCCCAGTTGGTTTGTTGTAGCATTGTTTGAATGCCATAGTATAACTGTGCTAAATACTCTTTCATATATTTCATTGAAATATGTGTGCAATCTCAAGATGCAGACCAATACTCAATAACATTTTTGGCTAGAAAATTTGACATATTTGGTAAATTTCAAGTGGCAGATTAATATTTGCCAAGACTGTAAAGAAATATTTTCAACTTGGAAAAATACCACACATTTTTTTTTAGTAGGGATAGTAGTAAAGAGTGAACAATGACCCTTAGTAGGTTTGCAGAGGAAGAGCAATTATAAAAATTAGGGGAACAACATTAATAACAGGGAGAGAAAGAGAGCGAGAAAAGCTAATATGTTTAAGGACATGGATGTCCCGTTTCAGTTTTTGGTAGTATTACCTGTGGCTCCAAAGCAGAGCAAAAGTTGGTGGTATACAGCACCAAGATAATACAACTTGAAGCAGGTTTGTTTCATGAGTTATATGACATCCTACTTTACTACTTTAGTTTTAATACTCAAATTAATGAATACATGACCAGTTGACACAGTTTGAATTTATTTTGATGTGAGGCAGTGTATAGTTTTAAGTGCAGAATTACACTGACCAAGGTGTTGACTGGGGTTTGTATTACATTTAACCCATAGTTCAGTGTAGTACATAGCCGTTCTAGGGTTGTTTGGCCACTGTGGTCAGGTAAAGGTCAGGGCATTCACATTGTACTCAGCAAATGTGTTCTACAAATCTTCTGAACTGCAGGTGTGAATGCAGCCATTGAAACTGCGGTGAATCTTATTTCATGTTGTCTTTTTTTAAATTGTAATTTATTTGTCATTATTAGATATAATTTACTAGTTTTTGCTGCTATGACAATGGCATCATCCTGCAGCCAATCTGAGAGTGTTTTACAGTTAGGTTGCTATTTTATATTTATCTTTGAAGGTGTTCATATTGTTTATCAGTTGCAGGGCTGGTTTCCTTCCTGTGACTGACATCAACACAATGTTTTGTGTCACCACTGAGTAGCTATTTAAGGTTGCCATGCTGCATGGCTGCTGTTCTAGTCTTGGGATACAAATTTATGGACCACTGCAAATGCCATATCATGTTTTTGGTTAGGACTCATTTTTCATTAGTTTGGTTTCCTAATTGTGTTAGTGTTTTCCAAGCACTCTTTTGCCACATAAGTTTGTTTGTCGGTTAGGTTGTCTTCCTGGTTTCTAAACTCCCCTGCCTGTCACTGGCTCAGAGTAATTCCCAAGACCTTTTAGGCCCCTTTTCTTCCCCTGACCAATCCAACTCAAAAATAATTTTTGACATAGACCAGGGGTGGGACAACCTTTTGGCTCAGGGGCCGCATTGACTTTTAAAATTTGACAGACGGGCCGGGCCAGCTCTAGATGCATAGATATCAAACATACACATAAAAAGGCATTAAAGTGTTAATATTTACATTCACTTTTAGTGGTAACAGTGTTATTGATCACACTTTTTTGCCAGTGCATCGAACTCTGGTGTTAGTTTTGTTGTGGAAATTCTCAGAATAGATCTGAGGTGTTCATTGCTCAGCTGGGATCTGTGGGGTGCTTTGTTGGTGTTCATCACAATAAAAGTCTGTTTACACACATACGTAGAGCCAAATAACACCAGCATCCTCTGTGCTATCTTCTGGATGTTTGGAAATTTGGCTGTGCTTAATGAAGTATAAAGCTCATTTAGTTTAAGAGAGTTGAACTTCTCCTTTAAGACAATGTCACATTGGAGATCATTAAGTTCCAACTGCAACTCCTGTGGCGCTGTTTCAGGGTCCTTTGTGAAGGGACATTACACCAGCTGAACTGACTTGTAAATTTTTCCAAAATCAGAGAACCAACGGCAGAATTCTCCATGCAGGTCATCCAGTGATTTCCTGTATTTTTTCACAAGTCCAGGGGCCTCTTTCAGCGTAGCCAGTGTGGGGAAATGAACAAATGAGTTGTTTGACATTTCCTTTGAGAATTAAGCTAGCTTGGTTTTGAAGGCTCTGACGTTTGTGTACATTTCATGCACAAACTGGTCTTTCCCTTGTAGCTTCACGTTGACCTCATTCATATGTGTCCACAGCAAAAGCTAAATTACAAAGCCAATCTGTGTAACTCAGCTCAGGAAAATCGTCAGCTTTCTCAAGTAGCTCCAAAAATGAGATAATCTCCTGTTTGAGCTCCCACACTCATCAACATACTTTCCCCAAACTTAACCTGCGGACATTGGAGTGGTAAAGCAAGTCCTGGTGATCAGCATCAAATTCTTCAAGAAACTTAATAAACTGACGTCCCCTCGCTCGAATAAAGTTAACGTGTTTTACAGCTGGCTTCACTACGTAGTCAAGCTGCAATACGGATTTACACAGTGCTTCCTGGTGAATTTGGCAGTGTAAGAAAATTACCTCCTGCTCAGGGTTGTCCTCCTTCACCCTCTCCTGGATTCTTTTGAGCAACCCAATGTTTTTTCCAGTCAGATTTGCTGATCCATCTGTGGTAACGTTGGCGAGCATACACCAAGGTATCTTGTGCCTGTTGATGACCCCCGACACACTCATCGGTTATCTCAAAATTGTCATTAATCCATCTGATAAAAATTAAAAGCTGAGTGGTGTCCTTTATGTCATTACTTTCGTCCAGTGCCAAGGAATATAATGTAAATGACTCAGCTTTTTTTTTTTAACTTGCTAGCTAAGTCTTTGTCAATTAGCTCAACACGGCGAGTCACTGTCCTGCATGATAAGCTAATTTTTTCAAATTTGTTCTTGTTCTCAGGACACAAGATACCTGCTGTCTCTACCATGCACTCTTTGGGAAACTCTCCTTCGGAGAAAGGCTTGCTGGTCTTTGCTAATTTGAATGGCAGCACATAACTTGCCTTCGTGCTTGATTCTTGGATAGCAGTTTGTTGAATAAAGGTGTTTTGCTGAGCCTGCAAACTAGCTGCCAACCTCTGAGCGGTAGCCATATGCTCTTGCGTTGACTGGTTATTAGCGTAATTAGCATGCTTGGTGGAAAAGTGACAGCTGATGTTGTATTCCTTTAAAACTGCAACGGTTTCTTGGCAAATAAGACATACAGCCTTTGACCAGACTTCAGTGAAAAAGTATTCAGTTGTCCATTCCTTATTAAACACTCAGCACTCACTGTCGACTTTTCTTTAGCAGAGTAATAACAGAGAGTAACCTGGGCTTCACAAAATCGCGTCAATATATCACTGCGTGTAATGCGCCACCTGGTGGAACTCCAGGCATTACAGGACAAGGCCAAATGAATGCAGTCATAATTATGATATGATTTGATTTGGGCAATTTTGTACCAATCTTCGGCGGGCTGGATGTGGCCGGCCGTAGTTTGCCCACCCCTGACATAGACCCTTTATAGCCTGATCCTCAGAGAAAGTTTTTCTAAATCTTTAAAGATTAATTACTTAAGTTACATGGTTACATTATGGCATTTAAAATTTTATACATTTTTGCATTCCAAGATTACTTTTCTTTTCTGAATCTCAGTTGAATGTTAACAAAAAATAAAATTGTTCATTTGTAAGATCTTTAGCTTAGTAATCATTTCATTAAAGCATAAGTACTGTATTTTTCAAGTCAGTTATTTTTTCAAAAATGTGCTATATATGCATTTGGCACTCAAAATTGTGTTCTAAAGTTAATCGTTTTCTATGAATTAAAACAATTCTTGCCTGCACTGGCACTTTACATTGCAGTCTATAGGGCATGTAGGAAAAGCCTGAAAACTTAAAAAAAGCATCTATTTTTCAAGCCAAGACGTTGAGTATAGATCCACATCTTGTGATTACTCACACATTGTAAAATTGTTTGTACATGTCATTTTAGAACAAAAAAATAATAATATTATGAGATTTGGCCATTTTTAAAGAAGACCAGCCATGCACTATAGACAGAGATGCATCAAATATGGAAATTATTATAACATTGTGCTGTATGAAATCTTGTGTTTAAATTTCTTGTTAAAAGTATTTTATCATTTATAATTTCATTATGGTTAGAAATTCTAAAATAATTTTTTGTTTTATTGGTGTAAAAAAGCATAGATTTTATGATTTTCATATTGCTTTCATACATATAAATTCATAAGTTCCTATATGGTATTAATACATATTTCCAAATGCACTGTGGTCAGGAGTATTATATAGTAGTACACATATTTACATTTTTCAAGTCTGTTTTTTTCAGTAAATGTACATAAAATATAGATTTTGAAATTATGTTGATAGAGAAGCATATTTCCTAGCTTTGATTGTGAATCTTATTATATTAGATTGACATTTAATTTTTCCAGTTAGCATTTTATACTGATTAAGATGAGAACTCTGCAGGCAGTACATTCTATTTTTGAGCAGATGTTGAATTGACAATGTTAAGAAATGATAACAAGCTTGCTTACCTGTATGATTTTGAATTGAATATTAAAACCCTTTTTAGATGTCAGCCTTCTGGAATCATGCAGTCTGCTCACAGCCTTAATGTAGCTGCAGTCTGCATCTCTTAGTTAAGTGCACACTCATCTACCTGGACATTTAACTTACTTTTTACCCATTCTTAGCTTTTAGAATTTAGGTGCATTATTCTATTAAGCACACAATTCCCCACATGAGTAAACTTGGTCAAGTCAGGGGATTGATAATTATTCTGCAGTTCACAGTTTAAATAATTAGCTTTTCTTTTCACTAAAAAATGCTGAGTTTTGAAAAGTTAAATTCCTTGATTCCTGGGAAATTAAAAAAAAAAAAAAAAGCTTTGTCCTTGGTTAAATCTGCATTTATGTAAAGTAAATATTCTGAAAAGCAGCCCGGACACAGACAGGCGGACACCTCTGGTTTGTACCCAAACACACGTTTATCCATATTATTTACACTTTTTACAATAGCTCAACCCAGTGCCCCAGCACCAGTCACCCTTAAGTCCAGGGCTTACACAGTCCCTCTCATTACCTCCTCTACTCCTTTCCTCTAGGCTTTGTCCTCTTCCTCCCGACTCCAGCTATTGAATGGAGGGAGGCGGCCCCTTTTATATCCTCCTGATGAACTTCTGACGGCACTCTCTGGTGTGGCGTAAGTGCCGGCCATGCATCCGGAATCACTCCTGGTGTCCCTGGTCTTTGTCTCCCCAGCACTTCCAGGTTTGGCAGAAGTGCTGAGGACCAGGGCTCTTCAGGCATCTGGGCACCCCCTGGCGGTGACCACGGGCCCCTATAGGGTTGAGCTTCCATGCTCCTTTCCCGTGGTCCCCATAGCCACCAGGGTGGTCGCCCCCTTGTGGTTCTGAGGAGGCGTAATCCCTCCTTCGGTCCTTCCAGGTGTCCCGGCTGGGTGCCTCCCCCAGCCGCTCGCCACAACATACAGTACATTTCACCATGAGCCGGTTTGAAATCTGTTATTCACAAACAATGGACATATACTACTGCAATTTTATGTTCTTTTAGAGTATAGATTCTTAATTGCTAATTAAAATAAATATTTTATTTGTGTCTTATTTGTGCACATTCAATATAGCTAGAAACATTTGGCAGCACATCCTGATACTTCTACTTGTGTCTATGGGAGATATATATATACACATACACACACACACATAACATTAAAGCTAGCCCCAAGATTGCCCAATGTGTGCTTTTGTTTCACCTTGAGTGTAGATTATTTGAGTATCCATCAAAATATAAATTCTCACCTCACTGTCAGTGTTTTACAACAGACACTCCATATTGTTTTTGTCTAATAAGTGCACTAAAAGTAAGGATGTGGTTGTACTTCTTCCTGTGATCTTTTTCAGATGCCTTGATGAAATGTGGTTGCAAATAATAACTTTCAGGGTTTTTTTTTTTCTGAGATAAATGATAAATGATCCTTACTTAAGATGTTTTACATGTGTACAGAAAATCACTTTAGACCTTCAAAAAAAAAAGAATAAATTAGTTAACATTCATACACTTATCTACTTGCTTACTATGTCACTGCTTCAATCCCATGTGTATAGCTATGACTTACCTACACAAGCTGAGAGCTGAGCAGGGAATAAATATAACAGATAATAAAATGACTTTCCTCTATAACCAAGGGTTTCTGTCCCCATTGCTGTCAGTTAAAGCCATAAACATATTTCTGATGCTTAATAATTCTTTTTAATCTAATGCAAATATACTGAAACTGTTCCTTTGTCATGTGCTGATTTTTAAATATTTTTAAGGCTTAAAATAATAATGATATTTAAAAATAGTGTTCTACAATGACATCTGTTTTCAAAGAATTCAATCAGCAAAGATTAAATACTATTTAAATAAAACTACAGAAAATAGGTAATGTAAATACTAACATGCTTTCTCCTTCAGTTACACAACCTGGTAATTTAGTCCATATACTAGTGACCAATGTATTAAGCACAGAACAAACAAAAAATCAATCAATGCTAGTACTATACATTTATAGTAAATCAATATTGTCATCTCCCTCCTACACAATTCAGAAAGAAACCTGTGCAAGTAAAAGCCCAGTATATATATTAATCACTACTTTGTGCTGAAACATCCAAAATCCTAACAGAGGTTCATTTGTTTATTTTCCTACAACATTAATACATTTTTGCCAAAGTATTTGTTATGCCTGGCACCAAAGACATGAAGCAATACTGAAAACCCACTACGTGGATGCTCACCGCCTTTCTTTTTTTTTCCCCCAAATTGGCCACCTGTCTTCCTTCCTAAACTCAACATCCCAGTTTTTCCACTAAAGCAGTATTTTGTGAAATGGACTGGAAGATGCACATTTACTTCTGTAATAAAATAAAAAGATGTATTTTTCTTTAAGACTGGGAAATAAAATCAACACCTGTAGGAATAAACAGATTTTGGCAATTGAGAGTACTTGTAATTACACTATTTGTAATATCCAGCTCTAAGGCAATATCTCAAGTTACACTGACTCAGTCCATATATTCATGGGGAGAATATGCAAACTCCATACAGACACTGACCAGGTTAGCATTATAAATGTAGAAGTTGCAATCAGTGATAAAATATAGAAGAGATCTTTTTGTTTTGTAGCTATAATTCCAGGATATTTCCTACATAACCTAGAGAAAATTGATCCACTTTAATTTGAAATGCAAAAACATTCACTAGGAACAGTTCGCTCTTTTCAAGTTAATGCAGAACTCCAAGATCCTGCAGAGTTCCTCGAGTAAAATCAATGCATTCAGTATATGTGGAGTTAATGAATATGGATCAGTAATATAGAGCACCATATCATCAGCATAAAGAGATACTTTTTATCCTTCTCTTATAATTCCAGGATAGGTGTAGCACTTGCAAAAAAGCTTTAATGATAATTAACAGCCCTGTCTAGTTCTTTATTCTAGATAAAATAGTACAATTGTATATTGTTTTTACAAAATAAATCTTATAGGTTGGATTATAATGACAATCATCAATAAGTGTTCTGTTCAAAACCATATCTGCCTAGAACAATTTACAGTGATGTACTGTATATTCAACTGTAAAAAGTGTATAATGTGCCCAGATTTAATAAGACCTTGTGAAGTTCAGAGTAGGAGTACATACAGTATTATGCTAAACAGTCAGTAAAGATTTGAAAATACTTTTAATTGATTCAGTGTTTTTTTTTTTCTTTCTTTTTTTTCCTCTATTCGTTTTGTAAAAACACTTACCTGGATCTTGATTTCATCATTAACTACATAGATTGGTCTGCACAATACACACTATTAGAAAGGTTTTTATTCTTCTTTAGATAAAAGTAATTTATGTCTGGCATACTGTTTTGGTAATTATCCTCTCCAGGTTTCTTAAGCATGGCTGACATTAATTTAGCAGGTAATATTTTAGAAAGATCCAGGAGATACCAGCGTTCTTAAACGGCAGCAGTCTTGCTATGTAAGGAGGTTATAGCATTTCCTTTTTGCACAATGCATTGAGCTGTGGCATTTCTGTTTTTATCATCGAGATAAACCTTACTTTCTTTATGCTTCAGTGTGCTTATTGTCTTGTAACATGTAATATGTTGTTTGTTTAAAAAAAAAAAAAGTCCTTTCAAAAATGGAAGAAGTCCAGCCCTGATGTCAGATCAAAGCTCACAGAAACCATTGGAACCCAATTATATACACCCTACAGTTTGAATATGTCTTGTCTGAAGTGGTCTTCATGGAAGAGTTCCTGCTAAAAAGCCATTGCTCTGAAGTGGAAATAAAGCCTTAGAGTTTCACCTTTGCCCAAAAATACAGTGACTGTGGTATTACAGTGGCAGCAAGTAAACTGTATTGGCAAGTCAAAATCTGGGTGAACTTTGGCCTAATCAGGGAGCAGTTTGACCTTAAAAGATCTGGGGCCTCATGTATAAACGGTGCGTACGCACAAAACGTTGCGTAAGCCTGTTTCCATGTTCAAATCGCGATGTATAAAACCTAAACTTGGTCGTAAAACAATGCACCTTTCCATGGTAGTTCATACCCTGTCATATGCAAGTTTTGCGCTCGGTTTTGCAGACTGGCAGCACCCAGCATCAAAGCAGTGCTACTGTTCTTATGTGGTTACCCTTCCTTTTTTAGATCCACATCCTAGACACGGCTTTATAAATACACTGAAATTAACCACATATTGTTTATTAGTTTAATACATCTGATTGTAATTAACCTGTAACAATATAATGGTTGACAGACTGGCCAAACTATTCCACATACCATAACTGCTTTAGCGTTGATACTCTCACTGCACCTTCTTCTTTCAGCTGCTCCCATTACCACATCGGATATTCTTTTTCCATATAACTCTCACTGCACCACTCTGGAGTATCACTGTATCTGATTGTGAATCACAGCTGTACAGCAGCTGATCGGAAAGAGAATTGTCGGTATACAGCATCAAGCATATGCTGCCTCAGCCATGCTGTCTATTAAACTGCTCTCATATGGCAAACGCTTCAGAGCATTTCTTTGCAGTTCAGAAACTTATAAGTACAATTACCTCACTGTAAACTTGCGATACAGTTATAATATTGCACAACCTGAGCCACTTTATAAGACCTGTATTTACATATGATGACGATATCATTTTTAAGATGAAATGCAGCAAATAAAGCAGATAAAACTTTAACTTCATTTAAATAATCTATATTGTTAATAAACATGTGAGGACACGGTGCCGCAGCGCTAGCGAGACGCTGCTGCTCTGTTCACGGATTGTTCCTGCCTCGCGCTGTATTCTTGCTGGTGCTGACGTGACACTGGAAGGATAGATGGATAGAATAATTAAACACGTACTACGAAGATATTTCAATGCTCCTTAAAAGTTTTGAAGAATCGGCGTTCTAAGCTTACAGATGGCTTAACATCTATTACAGAGCTGATTGTGTGGCGATTGGGTATTTGGAGAATGAAAAGTAAGGACAGGAATTGGAGGTTAGTACGTTTGAAAAAGACAGTACTGCCACAATAAAGTATTTCATCGAAGGTTGCACATAGCGCAGCAAGCATCTTGCGAGAGACCTGAACAATCACTGCGCTACCGTGTTCCCATGTTTAATAACATGCTTTAACTCCTATCATCATGAAAATGATATACATCTCAGTATTTTAATTATTCAGAGAGCTGTAATATCACAAATGTAATGGATTCTGTGTCCTGTTGGAGGAAGAG
Organism: Polypterus senegalus; assembly: GCF_016835505.1. Taxonomy (NCBI): domain Eukaryota; kingdom Metazoa; phylum Chordata; class Cladistia; order Polypteriformes; family Polypteridae; genus Polypterus; species Polypterus senegalus. Next base: position 76,088,320 of record NC_053160.1, on the reverse strand, counting down.
AAAGCCCGGAAACGCGTAGCGATTCACACACATAGAGCACATAGAAGATCATATACAAAACAAAGTATTTAATGTGCTACTTTAGTTACAATGGGATTTGAGAAACTAGTAAATTAAACGATTTTAAGGTGAAGTTTATGATGTTCTACTTTAACACTAGAATTACCAGAGCCTATGAGAAAACTCGTAAATCTGGCACACCTTAAATTCTTTCTCACCTCTCCGTCAGCGTCTTTTGTCCTGTAATTGTGTCGATAAGCAGCCTGCTATCCTATCCCCCCGCCCTCCGCCACAGTTCAATTCACAAAGAAGTTTCTCAGTGCTCAGTGTTTATCTTTGAATGAAGTGCTGGATCTTTATAGGTTAAAAGAGTACATCGTCATTTGGAATACATACATTTCAATTGTGTTCAGTGTCTTCAACAATCTATGTAAAAATGTTGTTAACACAGAAACTTTTTTCATGTTTTAGTAATAATTGACAAAATGTAGACATATAGTTTGTAATGTGTGAAAACTGAACTCCAAATATCAAAGAAACACTTTCACAAAAGGTACAAATATAACAGAACAGATGCGCTTCTATTCAAAAATATAACTGTTGAAAAGCAACACGCATTAGGGTGTGACATTGACACACATTTACTACGACTGCTTTGGTGACGCAACAGTATCAGCAGTTGACTGGTAATCAAAACTTCATGGGTTCAATCCCCGACGAGTCCATTTTGAGAAGTCAGCTGCTTTTATTTATACTATTTTAGAATAAAAACATACATTTGATTTCAGTCTGTAACAGCGGTATAAATGTGTGATACTTGTAAAGGTTAGCTTTGCTTTGTTTTTTGTTTTTTTTTTGTTTTTTTTTTTTATTCAGTTTCATTCTCTCAGTTGCGTTCACGATCCTACACCCCCCTCCCCCATCTGACACTGCTGTTTTCACATAAAGACGTGCTATAGCTCTGTACTCTGTAGGAAGTATGCTCAAAAAATGCACGTGTAATGCCACAAAAAGTGTACGTAAAGAATGAAATTGAATGAAATGAAATCCATCAGACACTGCTGTTTTCACATAAAGACACGCTATAGCTCTGCACTCTGTAGGAAGTAAGTAAATAAATCCAAATAAATAACATCTGGACGTGCCTGTTCGGTCCCAGCTTTATTCTGCAGGAGAAAATACAAAATGGTTGTGAATGCAAATGCTACTGAAAGGCCTATCAAAACAATTGCTGCAGTTTTTATATTGTGATGTTTTAAAATGTGGCAATTTTGAGGCTGATTGTGTCTCTTTAATAAAAGTAGGACAATGATTCCAGAGATTATGGGCCTTTTGCCCCCTACCTTGGTGTTATTAATTTGTGGAATTTTAAGCACTCCTGTCTTTTGTGATCGAAGCATATAGTCTGCAGCAAAAATACTAGTAAGTTGTCAATGGTAAGGCTGAAAGCTGCTAAGCTGTTTTACGACTTTAAATGCCAAAACACGTTTTATTTACTTGTTTATGTTTATCTGTGCTAACCTAAAGCCAAAGTTTAGAGTAGTTAGTGAACAACTTCAGCTACTACATAGTGAAACAGTACAGCAATCAATCGTGACTTATACAAAACATAACCTACCTGTTCAGTCCTATCCCCTGTACATTTTATGTTAGAACTTTAATTTAGTAATAATTTTAAGGAAGAGGGAAAATGTTTTAATAGAGCTGAAACACAACAGTTAAGATAATATCTTCTACAGTTATTCCTTGCTCCATGGCAGAGTATACATTTCACCATTATGAATTAAAAATGTTTCTAGACCATAAAAATGAATATTTGTATTAGTGCCTTTACCATCCTTTAAAATTGATCAATTTTTCTTATTTACTTAATTTTAAGGATATGTCAGAGATTTTTTTTTTTTTTTTAAATTTGTGGCAGTGTTACTCATATGAAAAATAAGTTTTTATTTGCTACTCTATAATTTGCTTCTTGATGGAGATTTGTGGGATGCACATCCAGGGCACAAAGCTCCCGTTCCACCACATCCCAAAGATGCTCTATTGGGTTGAGTTCTGGTGACTGTGGGAGCCATTTTAGTACAGTGAACTCATTGTCATGTTCAAGAAACCAATTTGAAATGATTCGAGCTTTGTGACATGGTGCATTATCCTGCAGGAAGTAGCCATCAGAGGATGGGTACATGGTGGTCATGAAGGGATGGACATGGTCAGAAACAATGCTCAGGTAGCCTGTGGCATTTAAACGATGCCCAATTGGCACTAAGGGGCCTAAAGTGTGCCAAGAAAACATCCCCCACACCATTACACCACCACCACCAGCCTGCACAGTGGTAACAAGGCATGATGGATCCATGTTCTCATTCTGTTTACGCCAAATTCTGACTCTACCATTTGAATGTCTCAACAGAAATCGAGACTCATCAGACCAGGCAACATTTTTCCAGTCTTCAACTGTCCAATTTTGGTGAGCTCATGCAAATTGTAGCCTCTTTTTCCTATTTGTAGTGGAGATGAGTGGTACCCGGTGGGGTCTTCTGCTGTTGTAACCCATCCGCCTCAAGGTTGTGCGTGTTGTGGCTTCACAAATGCTTTGCTGCTACCTCGGTTGTAACGAGTGGTTATTTCAGTCAAAGTTGCTCTTCTATCAGCTTGAATCAGTCGGCCCATTCTCCTCTGACCTCTAGTATTAACAAGGCATTTTCGCGCACAGGACTGCCGCATACTGGATGTTTTTCACTTTTCACACCATTCTTTGTAAACCATAGAAATGGTTGTGCGTGAAAATCCCAGTAACTGAGCAGATTGTGAAATACTCAGATCGGCCCGTCTGGCACCAACAACCATGCCACGCTCAAAATTGCTTAAATCACCTTTCTATCCCATTCTGACATTCAGTTTGGAGATTGTCTTGACCAGGACCACACCCCTAAATGCATTGAAGCAACTGCCATGTGATTGGTTGATTAGATAATTGCATTAATGAGAAATTGAACATTTGTTCCTAATAATCCTTTAAGTGAGTGTATAATTGTGATAATAATTTGTAAAATATAATGCACATATCTGTAAATATTCTTAGCAGGTGTCTTGCGGTTTTTGATACATTAAAAACATTTTTTATTTGCAGATAAACACAGAGACTGTTCTGGAGTATCACTTAGAATGACATTAAAACCGTAAGTAATTTTTTTTTTTAAACATTTGTATTTTGCATTTTCCAAGTTCCTTTATTTATGTTTCTTCTTCTGGATGATGGACTTAGAAGCCATCTATTAGCTTTAAAAATCCTTAGTGGAGTACTTTGGCCAATATGAAAGTGTGTGTAGAACTGAGAAATACTGTATGAAGTAGGGCTGTTCAATATAACGATATATATCGGATGACAATATGAAAACGTCTATCGCTGCACATTACGCTATCGTTTGTTTCGTGGTGTCGCAAAATAAACTGTTTACGGCAATATTTTTTTCATTGTTTTGATGGCCACCACGTGGATGCAGACACACTAGCATGGCTGATGAAGACGAGGCAACACCAGGTAGCTCCACACAGAAGGACCTTGTTCCTAAACGAGGGGCTACCTCTGTAGTATGGAGATGGTTTGGATTTGAAAAGTCTGACACGGACCAGAAAACGGTACTGTGCAAATTATGCTGCAAACTGATCGCTACCACAGACTCCAACACGATAAACCTCTTCTACACCTCCGCAAAAAGCACGTGAGCGAGCATGCAGAGAGTTTACAACTGAGAGGCAGGCCACGTAGGATATTACAGTTGTAAAGGTACTATTTAAACGAGCATGTTAAAAGCTTGGAAGATTAATTGCTACCAAAACAATTTGCTTAAGGCATAATTTTCCTGCAGCGTTTGCTGTCAGCATTAATCTTGTTAAAATTACGTTTACGCCACAGCTGCATTAACACGGCAAATCTCCGTTAATGAGTTACGCGGATCGCCCGTGCTTGGGGCTGGACGGCATCAACACGTTAGCGCCGTCCAGTCCCACGCACGGGGCGATCAGCTGTAACTCATTAACGGAGATTTGCCACACTACGATGTGCAAATTAACATTTTACTAGAATGTAGCCTAAAAATATTATATTTAATATTATATATTTAATATATTTTGTCGTAAGCCTTATTGCTGCTACAGTTTGAAGTACAATGTTTACATTTGGATTTGACAGTTAATGTTAGACTTGTATTTATTTTGTTTAAAGGGTTTATTGGCCTTATATAGTTTAGTTGTTAGAGCTTTGATCCTTTTATATTTAATATATGTTGTGAGAGTTATTGCTGCTACAGTTCACATTTTGTTTATGTCAGGCATTTTATATAGCAGTATTTTATATTGGGCTTTTAGTAATTTGTTTTTGAAAAGTGTTTTATATTTGATACATTAACATTTTATGTTTACATTCTAAGTCAAACATTTGCTCAAATGTTCTAAATAAAAGAACAGAAATAATTACAAGTTGAGTACTTCTCATTTTTGATTTTTTTTAATTTAAATGAAAAAAAAAGGAGTGGTGATTATATAAACTATTCACTGAATACAAAGAAAATGTACTATATCGTGATATCGGGATATGAAATGAAATATCGGGATATAAGATTTTGGTCATATCGCACAGCCCTAGTATGAAGTTCCATGGTCCTGTATTTCAGTAGTCCTATTGTGTGTTTCTAAAATAAAATCATACAAATGGAACCTCTTCCTTTATGCAACAGTAGAAATCTGATTCTGCAACCTGTTACATGACTTGAATCTCAAAGTGATGTTTTGTAATTGTCCTTGATTTTAATTTACAGATTGTGTTGGTGACAGTTGCAATTTCTATAGAGCTAAGAACTAATCTTAAAACATATAGAGCTAGCTCACAGTGCCTTGTATAGAAAATAAATAGGCTTTCAATGTGAATCATCTCATAGCAATAAGTATTCTATAAAATGAATCCATAACTGCCTTTTTTATTTAATTGTGTAGTTTATTCCTTGTAACATACATTGGCACTGAAAATGGAATTCCTTTTGATTTTGCTGTAATGATTAACTCGCAAAATACCTTTTATTAGCCAGGCACTGAAATTGCTGATACCCCTTTGTTTTGTATTGATTGCTTTTTTTTTTTTTAGTTAATAACTTTGATGTCTGCAAGATATCATGCCCCATCTAGCATACTAGGTTGTGCCACAAAAAACATTGCTTTTAATGATTTGTGCTTGTGGTTTCATGAATATATATTACAAAAATAAACACTGCCACATCTAGAAGTCTGCCGCCATAAAAGCTTTGCTAAAATGATGCATAAAGTTGGTAATGAAAATGTTGTAAAAGAAAGTTTGGATTGACCTGCCATCCAGTTGCAGTTATCACAGTTTGTCCTGCTAGAGTTAAGAATACTCTGTTTTAACACTAGAATTACCAGAGCCTACAAAAAAACTCACCTTCAAACGCTTCTCACCTCTCCGTCAGCGTCTTTTGTCCTTTAAATGTGTTGATAAGCAGCAAGCAGTCAGCTATCACATTCCTCACCGGTGCACAGTTTTCTTAGCTCAAGTCTGTTTACTTGCGTGTCAGTTGCTTGGAGTTGTATAGAGTGAGAAGTCAAGCAGAATCACACCTTTTATAAATACTATATCATTATTTGGAACACATGCATTTCATCTGTGTTCCGTGTCTCCAACGATCTATGTAAACACATTGTTAAAAAAGAAAAATTTTTCATGTTTTAGTAATAATTGACGAAATGAAGACATGAAGTTTATAATGTGTGAACCCTGAAGTCCAAATATCAAAGAAACACTTCCACAAAAGGTACAAATATAACAGAACAATTGCACATTCATTCAAAAATATAACTGCAGAAAAACAACACGCGTTAGGGTGCGACATTGGCACCCATTTACTATGGCTGCTTCGGTGGCACAACGGTGTCAATTTTGACTGGTAATTGAAACTTCACAGGTTCAATCCCTGACGAGTCCATTTTGAGAAGTGAGCTGCTTTTATTGTTACTATTTTAGAATAAAAACATACATTTGATTTCAGTCTGTAACAGCTGGTGTAAATGTATGATACTTGTAAAGGTTAGCTTTTTTTTTTTTTTAAATTCAGTTTCATTCTCTCAGTCACATTCACGATCCTACCCTACCCCAAACCCATTTGACACTGCTGTTTTCACATAAAGACGTGCTATACTTGTGACTTTAGGCTGTAGGAAGTAAGTAACTAAATCCAAATAAATAACATTCGATCTGGCTCTTCTATACAAAGTACTGTAACTTGCTTTCTTTTTTCTTCGGTTATAGTATTGAATAAAAGTGCACTTGTTTTGTTATATTTGAACATCAACATTTATATGTTACTTACATAAAAGCCAGATCGAATTTTATTTATTATTTGGATTCAGTTACTTACTTCCTACAGCCTAAAGTCACAAGTACACTGCAGAGCTTCCTGTGTTTGAGCGACACGGGCATGCTCAAAAAATACATGTGTAATGCCATGAAAAGTGCACGCAGACACTTCAGTTTGCAAGCATTGGCACGAGAATGCAATCAGACTTCTTTTTAGGGCACATACACTGTCCAGATGTAAACACTAGCGTGGAAAGTCGCTTATTCTAAAATAGTAAGAATAAAAGCAGTTCGCTTCTCAAAACAGACTCGTTGGGGATTGAACCCATGAAGTTTCGATTACCAGTCAACAGTTGATACCATTGCGCCACCGAAGCAGTCGTAGTAAATGCGTGTCAATGTCGCACCCTAACGCATGTTGTTTTTCTGCAGTTATAATTTTGAATAAAAGCGCACTTGTTCTGTTATATTTGTACCTTTTGTGAAAGTGTTTCTTTGATATTTGGACTTCAGGCTTCACACATTATAAACTTCTTGTCTACATTTTGTCTATTATTACTAAAACATGAAAAACGTTTCTTTTTTAATGATGTGCTTACATAGATTGTTGTAGACACAGAACACACATGATATGCATGTGTTCCAAATAACGATATAGTATTTATAAAAGGTGTGATTTTGCTTGACTTCTCACTCTATACAACTTCATGCGTCCCGACCCACCTTAAAATCCTTTCAAACCTCTCCATCAGCATCTTTTGTTTTGTAAATGTGTCGATCAGCAGAAGCAGAAAGCAGCCTGCTGTCTCGTCCCCCGCCTTGGTGGAGCTCAGCTCTGGCAAAAAGTTTCTCCCATCTTAAGCCAAAGGCTTTTTATCTGCATTTGAGGTTCCTGGAGTTGTATAGTGTAAATAATACAGTACATTGTTATTTGGAATACATGCATTTCATGTGTGTTCCGTGTCTACAAGGATCTGTGTGTAAGTGTAGGATGAAAAGAAATAAATGCGAGGTAAGAAAAGCTGCACATATTCCTAAAACAGAAACCTTTTCCATGTTATACTAATAATGACGTGAAGTGTATAATGGGTGAAGACATTATGGTGCCAAGTAGAGTGTAGCAGTCTATTAGCCAGTGAAAGCGCTGTAAAGAAGCTGTCTGTTGTTATGGTCCTACCTTTGTCCCATCTAATAGCTGTCACAGGACATCGTATCTTTGATTGCCAGTACAACAAATAGTTCTGAGCCTGCATCAGCCATAGCGCTACTCTTGTGAAAAGAATAGAGATAAATGCCATCAACTCAGGGGGAGAGGCAAGTTTGTTGTGCCACGTGAACGTCACTTAGAGAATAAAACTGAATAATAAAAAAACAAGCGCTAACTTTAACAAGTAGCCAAAATTTACACCGGGTGTTACAGACTCAAATCAAATGTATGTTATTGGAGTGTGGTTTGATTTGTGTGGGAGGCATTTAGAATCCAACCCATTTTTCTCAACTAAACGTTCTAAAACTTTTCATTGCATTGTCATGAAGTTTTTATTCCACTGATCCTTTTTGGCTAAACTCATTAACACAATACCTGCATATTTTGGTAATATGCACATCATTCCCGCAGTAATGTTGCATTATTATAATTTGCATTCCTGAATTATGACACTTACCATTAGTGTCTCACATACACTATATTTCACTGGTACGCAATTTCTTTAAGCTCTCAACCTCAGCATATTCTCAAAATCAGCAGGGTTGTCTCATAGTATTTTGAAGCATAATTTAAGCATCTGTCTATTTTTAAAAATATCTTCAATTACAGCTTGACTTGGAGCTGAGGCCTATTCCTGAAGCATCAGGCATTTACCTACTCAGTCCTTCACAGTGCACTCCTATGCTCACTTAAAATTGCATAATTTACAGTCATCGAATGGCATGACCTGCACATCTTTGTTATGTGGGAAGTAACAAAGGTAACACATGGAAATATGAACATTTGCTTACTCCTTACAGTAACTAGTCATGGATTTAAGATCAGGCCACTGAAGTTGTGATGCTCCAGTGCTGATAACTGCTATTGAAAACAGCACTATTTTTACTAAGAGTAAATGTTTCCTACTGAACACCATTACATGAACATTCTACCTTGCACTGCATGTCTGAGGTATGGACATGATTACGTTTTAGCATGAAAAGTCTGGGGATTTGTGGATCTAATACTTTAGACTTTTAGAACATTCTATGCGAGTCATTTTGTACTTTTATGGTAGAGTTTCTCAATGTGAGCAGTGACGTTGTAAAGTCTTATAATGTTAGGGATGTGTTGCAGAGGTTGGGAGGCATTTTGCTTGAGCCAGTTGACAAAGTGAGTTATGCAAAGAGGAAGCAACAGAAAAGGGCAACAATGGCTCAAACATCTTCGAAAAAATACTATCAGAACAATTTCAAATATCTACAATATGGGGTTTCATTCCTTCACAATTAAATGTGCAGCCGTCAATGTGCAAGCAGGTCTTGTCAAACGAGGCCATTAAACCATCACATTATAGGAACACCTGTTAAATTCATGCTGGAAAGGCACCAAAAGAACTAGCCTACTTCCAAACTCTCATAAAACAAGCAGTCAAAGAGAAAAGTAGGCAAATTATTTGATCAAAGCGCAAAAATATTAGTGGCCTCTTACAGCATCTCACTTTTAATTGCAAAGTCAGGGCTGCCTTTTACAGTGGAAGAGACACATTAGTTCTCCCAGAGATAAATGAGTCTGTTTCCACAGTTATGGAAAATGACTCATTGCCACTTGTAAGAGCGCTGTACTTGAGTAACAACACTGTGGATTAGAAAATAAAAGAAATGATCCTAGATTCTGTGGAACAAATATCGATGGGCCTTTAGTATCCAGCTGGACAAGACAACAGGTGGCAACAAAGTCTTGTTAATGGCTTATGTTTGCTACTTTGCTGACAAAGACATGGCTGAGGAGTTTCCTTTTGGTCATATTTGATGACAAACACACAAGGTCAAACACTTTTCATTGCACTTGAGGAGTATCTTAATGAAAAGTTCATGGAAAACATAATTGCCTGCCTTACTCATGCCCCTCCCCCCTCGGTGTTCGTCCATTTCCGTGGATTTACCGTATTGATTAAAGAGTGTGTGCCACAAGTCCTCACAATTCACTATGTTTTGGACCATCACAATCTTGTGGCCAAAAACATAAAATCCTGTATGCCGCGAGTCCCTGAATTTCGCCATCAAGGCAAATGTCCTGAATGACCAGCTCTTTATGCAGCTGTGCGGTGACAATGCTTTTTCTTTAAGCCCTCAACCACAATCCTTTTATAGTTGCATAAAGGCGCCACTTGCTTCAGTTTCATTTCAGTTTCTGTCTGTGATTTGGTATAGAGTAAATGCAACAAAACTTTGGAAAATCAATTCTAGAATGGGATGATGCCTCCCTTACTTTCTGTGTTGATCCTTTTTGAAAGCTTTCACACCGTAAAGTTTTTAAACAGAGTCTTGTCTTTTGATAAATAAAGCATGTTCATTTCTATTATCTGAATGTGCTTCTGATAGTTCTGCTCGATTAGGAGATGCATTAACGTAAACAATTCATAAACAGCTATGTCACAGACCTAACATTACTGTCACTTCATGCTGGTGGCTTTATTTTCATGCAGTCTCCCAGATTATGTGGTTACATAAATGTCTTAAGTGGCTCTGGAAGTTTGTATAGTGTTTTTTTTTTTATATCATTGCATGAAATCCATATCACAGACCATTCTCTTCATTTTGGTACTAAAACATCTAAAAAAAATGTCAGGTGATCTACATTCAACATTACTTCCTCAAGGGCTGTCAGGTTGAACATCACTATTCAAATATAATCTCAAATCTGTATGAAAAAATTCTTATTTGAAGGCATATACTGAAATTCGATTGTAAAGTGATGGTCCTTTGTTTTACGTTGTATTAATTTGACATTGTGTTTGTCCAGACATGCTATTCCGTAATACTTCTGTATTTTGCATATTTTTTGCAGATAACTTCCACATTCATGGTTTTTATAAATTTTAACTTTTAGTTTCCTTCATCATTTATAAAACAGACACATTTTTCTACCATATTGCTCTGCTTTTTGGTTAACCTGTTTACTGATAACACATTTTCAACACTTTTCCAGAGCCCTAAAAGTATTGTTTTGGTCCTGATCCTATTCCATTTCACTCTTGAACCAGAGATCCTTGATTTGTTGTTGCTTTTGTTAAAATTGCTAAGCATTCATTGTGGCAAGCAAAAGCTGCTTTCCTTTCTCATTAAACATACCTTGAAATAACTGCTTTATTTCTGATTTTCCTTTTATCATTATAATGTATTTAAAATTGCTATTTTAAACAACATTTTCAGTGTCAGGAAAGCATAATTAGCTACCTTAACCAACACACGTGTCTTTTGGAGTCTCATGGCTTGACACATAATTCCTAAAATAAAGGCTTAATGAAAAATAAGTATTACGGTTATGTGTGTTATATTTTTACAGTATCTTTAAAGACGGAAAATATCCAATTTAGTTTAATCCTGCATGTTATTCTTTGACCATTTTATGCTTCACGCTAGAAAATTACCAAATCAGGATGCAATGCACCCTTCCTTCTAGAAATTACTTTTTTTTCTTTCCATTTATAACCTATTCGTCTTGTGATTTGTTTTAAAGTTTTGCTTTGTATTATTGTCTTTTTTTTTTTTTTTTACTTAGTAGTAGAATTTTTAAATTGGTGTTAAAGAAAGTGTTTGACAAATAAAACTTTAATGAGATAGAAATACTTAAATATTATTACATCCTTTAACATTTATACATTCAGTAACTGCATTTGTGAAGAACAAATAGATTTGCCATCCCTCGACTTATATAGAGCACTGATCATGTCTTTTGCACTCAAGGACTAGAAAGGTACATAGAGAAGCAGAGGGCTAGAAGTACAAGGCACTAAAGTATCAAGTGTGTTTAATGTGTTTTGGTAATCATGAGAAATTTTGTATGAGTTTCATATATGCATTACATATACGAAGTTAAGTATCCTGGTCACACTTTCACTGTTTTATCTACAGAAGATCCCTATTTTGTGAAAGTCTGTGTTTCCCAGGTAAAGACTACCTCAGTTCGTGAGTCATAAGCGCTGCATGCTTTGCAGTTGTACTGGGAGCAACAAGCAGCAATATTAATAGTGAAGCATACGAAGGCATATTAAGTATAAACATGCATGTAGTAGCGCTTAGACCTTTTAAGCTATGTTTCAATATATTCACATATTTACCTTTTTTAATATTAGTGTTCAAACCATAATATCTGTATAATTTGAAATGCCCAAGTTCAATTTCTTGATTTTTTTCCAACAAAACAGAAAGAGGTTAACACTTTTTAGAAGATATTATTAGGCAGTAGACTTCTGAATATGTGTTCAGCTGGTCGAGTATATTATGCCAGTTTTTTGGATTCACCAATGCACTCACGCTTAATGAACGTATAGTATCTGTGATAGGTTACAAACACTCATTTACTGTTTAGAGTAGTCTGTATCTGGAGATGCTCAGAGCAGGAGTAATAAATGGAATGCAGTAATCACCAATTTTTACAATTAGTATATTGTGTCATAATCTTAATCGCAATTAATATACAATTAATTGTGCAGCCCAACATACATAAACATATTGTAGTCTAACAGCATCATTAAAATGAACAAGAGGAACTTGAACCAATTGAATTGCTCCTCATTTAATAACTTTGTTGGTTATGGTAAGCCTTTATCTCATCTAGAAAAAGAAGAATATGAGAACACAGAATTTTATTGTAGTCAATTAAAATGGAAAATTGTACAATTAATAAGTTATGATTTGCAAAAAACTGAGACCCTATAATATCAATATAATAATAATATAATATCAAGAATATTTATGAAGAAATGGACTCAAATGGACTTTTATTTTTGTATGCTGAGTATAAGAAACCCCAAGCTTAAGTCTCTTTTTCAATCCTGTGCAATCCAGATGTGTGAGTGTTGAGCTCTGTAATGGACTAGTCTAGTCGTAGCATCTCCTTCAAGGCTGGTTCCAATCTGGTGCCCAGTGTCTTCCAGCTCTTTAGTTGCTCACAAACCTGAATTAGATAGATGGAGTTGAGAATGTTATGTACAGTAATGCACTGTAATATACATGCAGCATATTTATATAAATTATACTCTTGGATCTGAGTATGTGGAAAAATAGACCCATTAAAATGTGAATTTATGAAAAATTGTCTTTGTGATAATACATCACAGTTTAAAAGAGTAAGAACACAAAGGTATACATAAAGAATACTGTATGTTTATGCATAAAATTTTTGGCATAAATTTAAATAAATGTGCTTTTCTTTACCTAAATCTTTAGTCTTCTATCATCCTTAATCAGAAAATATGTTAAATATAATATGGTTGAAATAAAAGCCATAAATATAAAGTCAGCATCATTTTCATAGTGAATGAGTATAAGGTGCCTTGTTTGATGCACTTACAGTATACCAGGCTAGATAACCTTCTTTATGAAAAAAATATGTAATACAAAAAATAAAGTGATCATGTGCTGATAATACTGAAACTGGCCTTTGAAATAAGTTTCTTTGAGGAGGAATAGCGCCATACACCTAGTGGAAAGTTGCCTTTGGGGAAATTAATTAATTAATGAATTACAAAAGGAACTATAAAGGTTAAAGCATCCTCTACGTGGATACTTACACATTATGTCCTGGCTGCTCTCTGTGCTTTTGCATATTTAGAGATTTAACTTAAGCAGAGGATATGACTCTCCCAGCAAGGGGGAATCTGAATTTATGAAGTAGTTGTTTCACAAGGGAATTAGTGAGAGCTGCAGAGGATGCAAGGATGATTTCTCATGAAAATATCTAGCATTCATCCTTAATAACTGTGGGTATTACCTAGTCAGTAGTAAGAAAACTGTCATTTACATTTCTGCTTAGGAGACTTACTTCATCTGGATGTCATTTATGCTAATCATCCCTCTTTCCCATGTCTTTCATATGGCATTAATTGGAAGTCCTTTACAGTATATGAACTACAAGCCTATCCCCTGCTAAGCATGATTAGATATTTTATGTATCTTTCTCTCACAGGCGTTATGTTACAGAAGCTCGCTCTTTCCATATGCAGTAAATGGTGCTCCTCATTTAGCCATGTGGCAACAAATTTTCCAGCTTTTGACCTGACATACAGCTGTAATGTGGAAAGTGAATTTTGCTTTTGAATGTGACATGTGAATTTTGAGCCAATTAACTTAATTGAACTTAAAACATAGAAAGTCTTCAGACTTCTGCATGGTTATTCAGAACAGAGGTCTTGTTTTCCCTTGTTGGACACTGGTGCTGATTTTACATTTATTAGAGAAGCTTTTGATTTTTAATTTTGTGATCTAGTATGTGATACTTTAAATAATCATCATCCTATAGGTAGCATGGTGAGATTATATACACATTATGGTAGTTAAGGAAAGAAGGGTCGACAAAAAAAGAGGGGTTTAGGGTGCCAACACAGCCCTCCCCATTTACTAACATTTTTTCAAACAAAAATAATGCACAGTGACATGAAATAACAACAAAAGTAGGTGCCAAATAACAATGTGACCTTGATCATCAGCCCTCTGCTCGGTCAAAGATGTCACCATTCGGCCATCCTTTTAAAGCCCCAGGACCATGCAGGGTTGGATCAATTTACACATTATTTCTGAGTGCATAACCAAAACATCAAAATCACTTAAAACTTTTCACTTGTCAAGAATTTCACTGTATTATGTATCTGTTTTATATTCTGTCACAAGAATTTAAAGATACTTTCAGAGAAAACAGAAGTACCAATACGTATTTTCATTCTCTGTAACATGTTTTCTGCATGCTTCAGTGATCAGCTAATATTAAAATTCCTATAGCCAAGAACCGGGATAATACTTGATGGTCTGTGGAAGATGGTCAGTGATTGTTCCATGTGTTCTTTTTTTTGTTTGTTTATTTACTTTATTATTCTTTACCATTCACTACTTTACACAAGGGCTATTTCTTTTAGCTTCGTGTTATTACAAAATGATATTTACAGTTTGCTCTTTTACATGCTGTCATCAGTTCAAACTGCACTAAAAACATGCTCTTTGTCCATGGTCCAGTGTACTTATTAGTCTATTGTATTTTTTTTTTTAACACAGTACAGTAAGTACAGGAAACTCTTGATTCATTGGATTTTAAATGTTTTATTATTTTGAGCATATGTGAATCTCTGTGTGTGTACGCACATTGATGTGCAGAAATGTACTCTGGTAGATAGTGTGGATTTCTCACTTTCCATATTAGACTTGGTAGGCCCTTGCCACATTTTGTGCTGTCTTGAAACCATTTCTTCTCCAGGAAAAACATTGTACTTTTTGATGTCTGTAACATCTTTAATAAAAATTGTTAATGTATTGACCGACTGGCATAAACAGAATAATTTATACACTACATAAAAATTTCATTTATATGTAAGTCGTTGATACACCCAAAATGATATTCATATATTCTCTTGATAAATAAGTAAAATATTTGAGTTCCAGCTATGTATCAAAGAGGATGGCTGAAATGAGATGCAGTAAGTGCATCCAGCACACATTAATATGCCAAGAGTGTTAGGAATATAGGAAAGAAAAATCAGCGTAATTATAAACCAAAAAAATTGATCTAGTCTTGCTGAGCATAATTACACCCAAGGTCAAGCCAAGTTTGCATGTGAGGAATGCATTTATGCCTCCGTGCTAGTATGAAAAGTTAATAACATTACATTGTCCAGATATTTTATTAAGGCGTTTTTGTACCCACCACCTACCGGCAGATGTTGAGGTCAGTCTTTCCATTCAGGGTCCTTGACACCCTCTGTACTACTGAATGTGATCTTAATCCTGACCAACTTGTATTGACTTCTTCATCACTTAAAAATGTAGCTGAAATTTGTACTTACTACATGCATTCTTAAATGTCTATGTGGAGGCATGGATATGGGAAGAACTTTTGAGTATGTTAGAAATTAATTTGACTGTCATTTTTTAATTTTAATGTTGTTCTTCACTAAATAACTCATTGCTGTTATTCTGATGACATCACTATTTTGTTTGGTTTTTTTTTATGAACTGTGTTGTTGTGTAGAGAATGCCATATTCTTTATAGGAAGTTGCGAAAAAAAAAAAAAAAAAACACAATGTTTGTAATATGGTTTGGGACCTCTGATGTAACCTCCCTGTCTCTATAAAACATGATTGCATACACTTCTAGTGTACGAAATTTGAAATATTAAAGGCAAATACTAAAACACATGATATTGTACGAAAAAAAGTTTTGAGTTTTGACCTTTGCAATGTTTAGGCTTTTGGTCTAAATTTTGGTGTAGGTATTCTGGTTGTTGTTATTTCATGCATTAATCCTAAGATGTTACATTTTTTTTCTTTACCTCTAAAGATCTGAAAAGCATCTCTGCCACTTGCATTGCAATCATCCCATCAGAACCAAATGTTGTTAAAAGTTATGTAACTGTTTATGAACATTTCAGTATCCTAATAGTGCTAGTGCTATTTATTTTGTTTCAGACAGCCGTTGACTGCTGGCATATATCTCCTCATGTCAAGAGATGCTGTGATACCACCAGGAAAAAATGGTATGGAAGCACACATTTCTTATTGCCACACTCTTAATGAGAATGAAGGGCATTTATATTCTTTCAATGTTGTTGTTCACATTTTAAGATTGAGTCTGGGGAAATGGAAAGTACTTCTGAGGATCTGTTCTGCTTATATTTTTTTCTGTTTATACTAATTATTTTTTTCTTACTTTTGGAGTTAAACCTTTTTCTCATGGAGCTCTGCCTCAAGCCACTGTTTCTTTTGTGCCTCAATTAACACTGAATAACATCAAATATCAGCATGTGATAACAGAAACTGTATTTGCATGCATTGCTTTCTTTTATAATCCACCTGTGGTCTGGATCTCTAACTATTAAGTCACACAGGCTGGAAGTGCATGGTCTCCATTTTTATTGATGGCAATCTGTAATTGGTACTGGATATAATAATCAAATTATTCACCTAAGGTTGCTCAGTTAATAGTTTTTTTTTTAATAATCTGTGAAACTACTGGTACTCTGCCTCTCAGCCTCTTCAGTTCCCTTTCTCCTCTCACAGTCCATAGAGATCTTCATATATTTTGTCATGTCATTTTCTAACCAGCTTATTGCCAACTAGGGTTGGTGGTTTGAGGTAGGGGGTGGGCGTCTCAGAGCCTATTGTAGCTAGTATAGGGCTCAAGGCAGGAACAAACCTTGCACAGGATGACAGCCCATTGCAGGGCAAAAACATACAGTTTAGTGTTACCAGTTATCTTATCCTAACCTGCATGTCTTTGGATAGTGGGAGAAAGCTGGAGCACCCAGAGGAAACCTGTGCAAACAATGGGAGAATATGTAAATGCACATGCTTGCATGCAAACTTATTCTCCATACTGCAAGGCAACAGCAATACCACTGTGCCACCTTTTTATACATCTTAGCAGTTTTTAATTATTCGGATTTGAGAAATGAAAGCATGTGTGTTAGCATTCTCTGCCTGTCACACCTTTCTACAAGGTCCTACTAGGATAAACACCATATCATGCTCCTCTCAATTAGAAAAATGATATTAAAAAGCAGTTAAATTATTTTTCAGCTTTATTATTTAGTGTGATGTATATCCATCTATTCCAGTGTCTGTTAATTTTATTTTCTGATTTTTCTTTTTGTGATTCGTGGAACATGTATAATTTCATCATTATAAATTGAACAGTTTGCTTAAAAATGTTCAATTGATATTATAGGTAATTTTGGGAAAACAATTTGAAGAACTACTTGCATGAATTTTGTGGGCTATAGACATTATTATTTTCACTTTTAAAAGAAGCACTAATCTAGTGGAGAAACAATGACAAAAGAGTAGTTCTTGTTGTCACTTACCTCATTCCACTGAAATACTGTCAATTTGTCTTGGCCTCACTATTTTTATGGCCCTTTTTGAGGTTCTGATGCAAAGGTAAATTAATTTATATCTTATGTAGCTGAAAAAGGTTCCGTTGGAGCAAGCATTTGCTATCATTAAGGGATAACATGAAAACAATATAAGGAAGGCAGTGTGGACCGCTGCTTATTAATTATAGTATTGGATATTATTAAAACCTTATGCTTCAGAAAATCAGTCCTTTGCCACATGACTTGAGTGTGCCACTTTCCTTTATGCAGACACCAGATATATTTTTATGTTGTATGTTCTCAAGTGTGACTTTTTTTTCTTCCTTCCACAGTAGTTAATGCTGACATTGCCTGTTCTTACAGAACATCTACCATGTACCCTTTTGCATTCCGAACACACACTCACCGTTTAGGTAAGTGCTAATCTATATGAGCATCTGTGGAATTTTACTTCTTTTTTGCCGCCTGTAATTTTTATATTGTTGGATGTTATAAATAGATCATTTAATAGTGAAGGCAAAAATAGCTTCTATGATGTATGCAGTGTTTCCAATTTAAACAAAGATCATTTTATTTTCATAAAATTTAAACCATGTTTGTGTAAATTTTTGTGTTTTAAAATTTGTTTGTGGTTTTTTTAAGTTAATAGTAATTTTTTTACTCTGTTTCCTCAGGAAAAGTTGTAAGTGGCTATAGAGTACGTGGAGGAAAATGGACTTTAATAGGTAGACAAAGTCCTCAGCTTCCCCAAGTAAGCTGTAATTTACACATTTTAAGTTGTTGCTGTAAATGTTATGAATAAAGTATCTGTGTTTTTTTGTTGCTTATATACCACCCTCAGCAAAACAGTTTGTGAGTGTATGTGATTTTGAACTACCTTTTACCATCAATGTTGTGGTGGGCTGATGGCTGCAGTCATTGTAGGTTAATGCATGCTAGAGCTGTAGAAATACTGAGATTATGCAGCATTTGAAAAAGAATTAAAACTTAGTTCCTCTGTTTTTTGTAAATTTATATCAATGGCTATGTTCTAATAACCTTTGTAATCTTATTTAAGCAGTTTGAATGAGTTATAGTAACATATTTATACTTTATCAGTCAGCAAAATACCTGATAATAAACTTACACAGAACACTTTTTAATTTTAATTTATAACTTTGGCTTACTTATTAAATATAATTGTTTGCGTTTTTTCTTCAGTAAACTAAAACATTTATGTGTTTTATCTGCACAAGTTGTTCATTTTTATTAAATGTTTTATTTCCTTGTTTTTTTCTGCAAGAATATTTCTTGGCAATTAAGTCATTCAAATGTTACATACCAAAAAAAAAACTTTTTTTTTTTTTTAAATCAGTGCATTTTAGCATATGTATGCGAACAACATATTACACTGTACACATATAAAAATATACTGTTACCAAATACTTTGATATAGTTAGAATTTAGTTAATCTACAAAGACACAAGCTGACTTTACAGAACACCTTCTTCTATAAGTATCTTTACTCCCAGGCTTTATAAGACTTTGATTATTAAGTCTGTCAGTTTGCATTGATTTGTATTTAGATTTGGAGCATATGCATATTAAGTGACTTATTTGGGATCAAAGCGAGAGTCAGAGGAGGATTTTGATTCAGTAATCTTTGAGTTAAAAGTCTGGTGCTTTAAGCATTAGATCTCGCTGACTATTTACATGCATGTTAATACCAAGCTTATGAAGCAAACTGACTAGCTGTTATATTTTGTAGTTTTTCCCCCAGATCAATTTTACAATGGTTGCCTTCTAGGAGCAGACTACATTTTTAATCACTGAATGTTTTATAGGTTATGCGTGAGACTTAGATTCACAGTTATCTTTTACATTATGCTAGTATTTTATCAAGCTATCTGACTTTCAGATACTCTCCTGTTATTAAATTATTATGCTGTGAATTTTTTAGGACTTTTCCATCCACTGATTTTGAAAGTTGCAAGATATAGTATGCAGTGGAAACAGTATAGTAACAGACAACAAAGGCAGCAGGTTTCCAGAAAGTCTCTTTTTTGTGTGTGTGCTTTTTTTTTTTTTTTTGGCTTTCATTGAACAACAGTAGGGTACTTGCCTCTTTAATATGTATTGATTACTTAGTGTTCACTTTTTCCTTGTTTAATTTCCGCAGGCATTCTACTCAGCAAACAAAGGTGTTGATATAAGACATGGAGACACGTTGGCTGCCAGATGTGTATTTTCAGGAGAAGGAAAGACAACTGAAACTCATATTGGGTGAGTATAAATAATTTAAATCCTCTTACATAATGGGTTTTTGAAACAGCAGAGATATGTTTGATTAGCAGTGAAATGTCCTGAATTGTTACCAAGACCGCATTACAGGCTCATATTTTGAGCTCCTCTGGGTAGTTATTTTTGTCACCCTTCTGTCTTTTTTCTTTATCCATATTGTTCCTCTGGTGAGGCTTATGGGGTAATGGATATAAGCCAGGACAGAGGCTTGAATAGAATAGCAATCTACTGCCTCTGGCCTTTATCATTTACTCACAGTTGTGTCCATTTTATAGTCACCAGTCAATTTGGCAGCAGGTCACCTGCTGTGGGTAGAGCGTTCTTTACAAAATCTTCCAACAGTGTCTTTCATTCACTTAAACATAAAACATAGCACTTTATATTATTTTCTTAGATGTCATGGTTTGTTTTCATCTTAGAACTATAATAGTCAAAATTTAACGGCTTTGTGTAGTACTTTTTTTTTCTGTGGGATTATTATTCAGAATAATTAGGCTAATGACTAAATAAGGCCACTAATAGCTTTCTGAAAGTTTTCCATTTTAGAAAATGTATCTAAAGTAAAAGTAAAAAAAAAAAAAAAATTCATGCTCTATTAATGCTTGAAGAATTCGGTTTGACTTTACCATTATTAGACTTCTTTGCAGTTCAGAAAGAAAGGCTCATGCTTGATGACTGAACAATGCAATCAATAGCACAATGCTGACTATGCATAAACAGTTCCAGGCGGAAAACATGGGGGAGGGGGTGGGGATAAAAACAGGATAAGCACTGATCCGCCACAACTACTGACTCGAGTAGTTATTATTGGCCCATTATAGATAAATGTAGCAGAAGAACTCCATAAAGAGTTCTAAAGAAGGGAAGCAAAACCATGTAAATATTAGACTCATAAGCCAATGGTTTGATTTAAATTAACCTGGCCTGTATAAAAAATCCTAAATTGTATAAAAATGGTGTACTGTTAATATTAACAAGGCCTTCTTTATGCAGCATAATTTGAAATTTGGAAATTTAATTGCATTTTATTTCATCATTAGTCAGGTTTGCATACTCTACACTGCATCAGCTGGTTTACTTTGCTTTCAGAAAAACTAATGATCAATTAACACAGCAAGCAAACAATACTGTTATTGACTTTTAAAATGCATGCCTTGATTAATATTTCTTCTTTTGAGGATTCTGACAATGTTTTAATTTTCTGACTAAATTGTATCTATTTTTCTGTTGAAAGCATTAACAGTTTCTGTGTTGACTGGATATTTTTCATCTACTGGCTTAATATCTTGGAAATAATAATAACATACGGTCAAGCCGGGAACAAGTTAACCTTTAAATATCTCCACCATTTACTGATTTCACATATTCCATTTCAGTGATGTATGGAGCTGGAGCCTTTCCTGGCAGTATATCATCCCTAAACGGGACTACAGTTAATCAAAATGCACACACATTTACACATCCACATTCACTCAAAGAAAGCCAAAGTAGTGGCATTAACCTAATGTCTTTGAAATGCTATTAAGTGATTATGTACTTTAATACATTCTCTTTTATCATGTTGGAGGGTAGCAACATGTTTCACGTTGATCAGACATGCAAACAAGAGTCTCACTGTACTCTGCACACATGACAATACTACTGTTTTTCTCTTTATTACTTTTCCGTGTCACTACATGATAAAAGGATAGAAAGACATGATGGGTGGAATTGGACTCTGGGGGGGCCTTTCTGTTTTAGTATGGATCTGCATCAGCAAGTCAAAATAAAGCAAACTGAGTTGGAAGCAAATGGACAGTATATATTTTAGATGCTTGCTTCAGTAATGTGTGCAGATTCTTTTAAACTTTTATTGCTATCCTGGTACTTTTCACACCACACACTTAAATCAAAGACTTATCTTTCTTTTAACTTGTCCCAAAATAAAGCCAGTGATTGTTTTCATAGAAGCTTTATGGTACATTATATAGCTAGGCAATATACTTTGTGACTTCCCCAACCCAAAAGCCACCACAAATCTAATTTATTGCTTTGCAGATTTTAGTTTTGTTTTAAACATGAGTCTTAAATTTTTCTTTGCTTTGTTTCCTTTATCTAAAAAATATTAAAATTATCGTTAGCCGTTTTTAAAACTGTGTCACACTCTGCTGTCTAATTTATTTTTCAGCCATATTCTACTTGTTCTTTTCCATGTGGCTTAAGTCCAGCACTAATATATTCAGCAGACAAAATATAATATTCTGAAATCCACTTAATTCAATTCAGAGTCACAGGAGCTAGAATCTGTCAGACAGCATTGTGAGCAAAACAAGAACCAATCCTGTGCAATGTGCCAGTCCATTACAGCCCACTAAATCATATTTAATTGATTAATTAATTGGATACAAATAAGAAAACAGCAGAAGCTCTGTATTTTACTTTTTAATAATGTTGTCTTAAAATTATAAGCAACAAATCCTTGTAACCACAGTGGAATATGACCATTCTGTATTTTCTTTTTGTCTGCTCTTATTTTATTCTTCATCATGGAGTAGTTATGATAGTGCCCATTTAATGTTAAAATGTGCCTTTAAAGGAAGTGTTTCAATTATCTCTGTCAGTGAGTAGCCAAATCAAACAGTATGTTGTACAGTGTTACTCTTTGTGTTCTCTGCCAGTCTTAAGGCTTTTGACAGATTTTGAATACGTAAATACTATGAGCTTAGAGAATTTGCTTTTAAGACTCGAAATTGGATAGCAGTTTCTTAGGGAATTCTACATTTTCAATGCAAGGGAGAAATATATTTCCTTCCCTGTCTGCCTTTCGTGTGCGCTTGCCATGTCATTATGGTTGCCATGGAGAATAAATGAATGGTGCAGATCTGTAGTGAAGAAAGTCAGTGTTGACGTATCTGTGCGGCAGTAAATAGATCGCCCCCGCATTTCTATGGTGCAACTGCTCGCTGGAAGTGACAACTAATTAAAAATGCATGGAGTGATGTTTCCAGTCATTAGGAAATCACGTACAATCTTGAAAACAAGGCAAAATAAACCGTCTTTGGAATATTTTTCAGTCTTCTAGTCACATTCATATTTTCTGTAATTGTGCCTTAAGCCCCATGCTAAAAATGGAAAAAGAAGCTGCTGTCTATATTTTTCGTTGCTGAAAAACCCATTAAATATATGATGCTATTCCTCCAGCATACCTCCCACAAAGGAAGCTTATTAGTATGGTGTTGCCTATTAATATTAGTTCAGAGTATCTAAACGTGCAGACTACTTGACAGATTTTTTTTTTTCAATGAAGCTGAATGTTTTAAAATGACAAGAACTGAACTAATATTCAGTATAAATTCTTGTGAAACAGATTCACTACAGCATGCAATTATGATATTTTTTCAAATAAATTTAGGATGTTAGAAATATGTTTATAGGTTCATTATTGTCGTGTACATAATTACTGTATTATTTGTGACATACTGTTGCAGCAGGATTTTAATACAACTTAAAAAGTAATTTTTTTAAATTGTTATTCAGCCTGTTGCTGTTACTATGTGATTGCATAGACAGGACTCCACAGTCATGAACTATAAAACCAGCCCAGCTGCAGCTGTCTCAGCGGATTTTTTTCCCAGTAATACAGTTTCTCTCCCATATCTGAAAGATGGCTTTTACTTTGATTGGCCAATCACAACTGAACAAACTTTGTGTTCATATCTGGCAGTAGATTGGCATTTTGTTCTAGGCTGGTTCCTGACTTGCATCTATTGCAGTCCACATAGGCCTTAGTTCCCTTTTTTTCTGAAATTAAACAGATTTTTACAGAAGAACCATATTTCTCACGATTTAAAGAGCTTCTATAAATGGCCAAATTTCCCCTCGGTAACTAGGTAAATAATAAGTGTATAAATTAATCTGGTTATTGTTTTATTGGTGAATTACTTTTCTAGCTATTACATCATCTTTGCATTGTTTATTTGTGAGTAAAAGACATTCTTTTCACAGATATGACTTCATGGTCTTTGTTTTCTTAATTAATCCTTAAAAATAAGCAGCACCTAAAATGGCACTTTGCTAGTTCAATTCCTTGCTATCAATTCCTTGTCCCTATTGTCTACTTTATTTACTCTTATCTTTGCTGTCATAACCCAATGGACTACATATTTGTGCCATTTCCTTCAAAACCCCAGTACCTGTAAATATAAAGAGTTTCATTCCTCAGATTTCAGATATTCTTAATGCCCCAATAATTTTCAAAATGTAAAAAATATCTGTTCATGGTATTTTAGGTTATGTTGTTTTTCTCTGTAATAGAAGTAAAATTGGTTGATTTTTTATTTTTCTCAAATTATTCCTTTTATTATATGTATCTTTTCTTTTGAAAAGATTACCTTGTTATAATAGTATCCACATTGAGTCCTAATGAAGTCTTGCGATAGTCAGGATGTGTTGTCTTTACCCATTTAGCTGTGCCATAATACTCCTGGATGTATTGTTTTCAAAATCCATTTTATAGAGTTAGATTATTTCAATCCATATTAGTTCCTGAATGAAAGGTTTAAGGGCCCATTCAAACTTGAATGTTCTAAACTTCCAGTGTTTGTTTAGTGTTTTTCAGGCTTTTAATGGTCTTTTGCAAGTGTTTTTCAAACATATTTTGGGCTTTTTTGGGTCATTTCTTAGGTGCTTTTCAGGTGTTTTCGAGCATTTTCAAAGAAGCATTTTCCAGGGAAAATTTGTTTGACATCTTTTCTGTTTTACAGGCTGTGAGAGGCTGTTTTGTTGTGAGGTCATTGTTGTGTTTCCAGACTATCTTCTGTGACTATAGTGCTTTTAATCCTGGTGGTCACAGTACTGAAGAGCAGGTGTCTTCAGCATGAACAAACATACGAGTGACTGTCTTGGGTTCACCTTCTTCTGCAGCAAAGGGTTAGGGTTAGAGTCGAGAGAATAATTCTGGACTCTATGAAGCAGACAGCATCCTGAAAAATTCCAGGATTACACATGGGTGTTGATAAACACATAAGCAAGTAAGTAGTGATATGTGAAATAAAAATCATTGCATTATTTAGCAAAAAAGTTGTCTAGTAACATCTAATGAAGAAATTGCTATCGTACACAGCAGAAATAAACTGCAAAGTACTGAGCATTCACATTGTATTCATATACATTTAATCCTACATGTGCTGTGGGGCAAATTTAGTGTCACCAGCAGCAGCACTTGGTACAAAGCAAGATGCACATGTGGTGGATGGTACACCGATCATTTTCTGGGCTCAGATGCACAGCCAAGCAGAAAAGAGTGTGCTGTGTGAAATCCAGAAACTGAAACTTATTAATAAAGTATCTGTTTAGTTTTAATCCAGGTATTTGCTAAATATATTTTGAAATAGAGGCATCTGTTCATGTAAAGGCCAGTATTCACTTGGATTAAGGATGATAAAGGGGATGGATGTTATTTACTTCATAAACGATTAAATGTATTTTCTTAATTGAGAGGTATCAATGACACATTTTAAGTATGGTAACAGGTTAAAATACACAATTCAACACTTTCAACACCTTCAATAATACTGACCCATCTGGAAATGCACAGGCACACGCAACTCCCATATGATGCTGTGAGGAAGCTCTATTACTCTGTCTAAATTTGAACATGTTTAAAGCTAAATGCATACCTATAACTTTTGTTACATCCTTGTCACTTGTTTGCTAGTTAAATACCATAATCTTTCACTAGAATACCAATGCACAACAAAATTTTTTTTTCTTGTTTTTCAAGTTTCAGTGAGCTAACTGCATTATCCAGGAAGAGGTATTGACATCCTGTAAACTCGCTTCAAAAATGCTCTTTTGTTTTCTTTTACCAGTGTTTTATGCTTGTTACCACTGATTACAATGAAACAAGTCTTTGGTGCGTTACCGTTGATTTCAGTGAAACAAGTCTTTGGCCATAAACACTCAAACTGCTGATAAAATGCTTAGGTATAAATAGTGTCATTGAAAACAATAGGAGGTAACTTTTTAAGCTATTTAGGAATGTTCTGGTCTTGCACTAAAACTCTAGAAAAACACTTGGGTATAAATAGGCCCTAAGAGTCAACAGCCAAAATAAGCAGTGTGTCTTTTAAATGCCCTATAAATAATATGAGAATTTGTTTTTTTGTCAGTTAGGTTTGTCTTTCACCAACCCGAAAACTATTATCAATATAATATCAAAAATAACAGAATAACAGTGGTGCCATTGTTGGTATTTCACTCGTACTAAGTATACTAGCCAATAAATTTTACAAATAAGTATTATACATTGTAAAGTTATAACAAGCCACAGACTATCCTGGCAATATTGGGCACTAAACAAGAAGCACTCCTGAACAGAACACAGCAATCTTTTGTCTCAGCAAAATGACTTTCACTATAGAATGCAGGCCAAGAAATGAACAATGCCAAATCATCACAGCAGTAATTAAGAAACCATTGAATAATGGTTTAATAGACCATCCTTCCTTCAAAATCAGAGATAATTAGGTTTACATATAATTGAATCTGTAACACTACTATATTTATGGAATCCAGTATTTTTTTCTTTCTTTTATTCCCCAATTTTTTCACAATCTTTGATAAAAATGAATGGTTACTATGTTTCACGTGGTTCATAGGCAGCTACTGTATATTGACTTAAACATTTCCTGGCTGACTGATGTTGATTTTCGTCTAGCTTTTCTTCTTTTATAAAGCTCCTAACATTTATTGCACACAATCACTACAGTATTTGGGCATTACAACAATCTACAAATAATGCCTTTGTAAAGCGTGCGCTCATCATCCTACTGTCATTATTGGAGACTAATCCACTTACAATGGTTCATGGTGTTCAAGCAGTTTATATCTGCTTCATTTCCTGGCTTTATATATAAGTCTTTACTTTATACCCCCATTAAAAGAAGTATAATGTATAGGACATAGTGCTCCTTGTTTTTTGTAGATTTTTTTGTAATAGATAAGTTGACTGTGATGAATTCTGCTGTAATCCATTCCTTCCTTAGCTAAGTTTGTGCAGGGCTGTGGTAGGTTTTGAATCAGGGTTATCAGCCAGGGTCCTGTCCTCATGTACGATTCTCCCCATTGAAAACATCAATTTCAAGTTTTCCAAAAATGGAAAAACATTAGTTAAAATATATTAACATTAAACATCAATGTATGTATCTTCTTTAAAATATGACATACACTTTATTAAATTTAATACTAGCTGTGTAACATTTTTGTGATTGATCATTTTGGCACAGTTCGGTAAAAGCCATTAATGACAGGTATATTTAATAATATAAGCTGCAGTAGATGTAAAAACTGCAGCAGAAACATACTATAAAGGAAGAAAATGTAAGCAAAACACCAAGATAAGGAGGCTAATGTCACCTCTCTTAGCAATAATGAAACTGAGGCTGATGCAAATATTAGTGGGGACGGTGATCATGTAATTTTCCACATGGTTTCTGCAAATGCAAACTTTCTAATTTCTCTTTGATGTGCTGAAATTGCAAAATGGATTAATACAAGAAGCAATGTTGCATTACAGTAAGCAGCACATTTACAGAGACTCTAAATACATTGATGTACCTTAGCTTTTAAAATTTATCAAAGGGTTTTTCCATACACAGATATGGCATAGATGATTTTATTAATTATTCCAGCCACTGTTAAGTGTTAACTATGACAGTGAGGTACCGGAAAAATTGACAGGCTTACAACACTGTCAGTTAAGAGACTGTAGCAACAATGGACTATCTATCATTTCACTCTAAAGGCGAGACTGACCTTGTGACACTTCACACCCCATTGACCATTCCTCATTTTTACAAATATATACTTTTCTGAATTGTTGGTGTATGTAGGCCATTGTTTTTGTTTCTTATTTTAAAAGTAAAATACTAGTTTATGTGTCAGTAGGCTTAAGGTTGTTTTGTGGGTTATCACAGTGTTGTAACTGCTTATGGCAGTACATGGTGTGTCTTTTCCACAGGAATCTATATAAACTGCTCAAAAAATTAAGGGAACACTTAAATTACACATCGTATCTCAAGTAAAGAAATATTCGAGTGGAAAATCTTTACTGAGTATTGCTGTGTAATTCATTTAGACCAAAATGATGTAACTATGGTCAATGGAAACCAAATTCACTATCCCACTGAGGACTGGATTCAGCATCACATTGAAAGTCTGAATCAGCCTGTGCCTTCTATTTTTGACTCTACTTGCATGAATTTCACCACAACAACTCATAATGTGATTCAGCATGACCGCTACGTGCCTGTAGGCACTCCTGGCAATGTCTGGGCATGCTCCTAAAGAGACGGTGAATGGTGTTCTGGGAGATCTCCTCCCAGACATGGATCAGGGCATCGGTGAGCTCCTGGACAGTCTGTGGCACTACTTGGTGTTGTTGGATGGACTGATACACAACATCTCAGAGGTTCTGGACTCTAAAAATATCCAAATCTTATTATGTGATATCATCTACTGTTAAATTCTGCTCCGTACTTCTAAAATCTTTATTATGCTGTATTAAGGATTTGTTCTGTTCTGTGTATTGTATTGTATTGACCCCCTTCTTTTAACACCCACTGCACGCCCAACCTACCTGGAAAGGGGTCTCTCTTTGAACTGCCTTTCCCAAGGTTTCTTCCATTTTTCCCCACAAGGTTCTTTTTTGGGAGTTTTTCCTTGTCTTCTCAGAGAGTCAAGGCTGCCTGTTAAAGCCCATTACAGCACTTCCTGTATTGTATTGTATTCTCAGTTGCACTCAGTTCTTGGGGTTGTGTGTTCCAGTCGATGGCATCAATGCCTTTATCATCCAGGAACTGCCTACACATTCTGGCCACATGAGGCCAGGCTTTGTCCTGCACCAGGAGCAACCCAGGGCCCACTGCACCAGCATAAGTTCTGACAATGGCTCTGAGGATTTCATCCTGGTAACTAACAGCAGTTAGAGTACCGTTGCTTAGCATGTGCCTCCCCAGACCATCACTAACCAAAGCTGGTCATGCTGGATGGTGCTGCTGCAAACTGCATAAAGTTCACCACGGCATCTTCAGACTCTTTCACATCTGTCACCTGTGCTCAGTATAAACCTGCTGTCATCTGTGAAGAATGGTGAATGCCAATCGAGCTGCAAGGTGATGGGCTGTGAGCTCAGGTACCAGTGGAGGACATTAGGGCCCTCATGCCATCCTCATGGAGTCTGCTTCTGACCGTTTTGTCAGAAACATGCCCACCAGTAGCCAGCTCGAGGTCATTTTATAGGCAGTGATCCTCCTGTTCCTCCTCACAGAAAGGAGCTGATACCAGTCCTGCTGCTGGGTTAATGCATTGTCCTGTCTAACCGTCCTCTTGTAATGGCCCATCTCCTTGTATCACCTCCATGCTCTTCAGACTGTGCTGGGAGACGTTGCAAAACTTCTTCCGACTGCATTTATGGATGTACCATTCTGGAGGAGTTGAACTACCATTGCAACCTGAATCAGCAGCAAGTACCACCTCATGCTACCAACAGTGACGAGAACACTAGCAAAACACAAAACTAGAGAAGAATCGGTCAGAAAGGATAAGGAGAGAGCAATTGTCTGTGTCCACCACCTGTAAAACCATTCCCTTTTTGGGGATTGTCTTGCTGTTGCCTTTCCAGTGCACCTGTTGTCACTTTCATTTGCACCAGAGCAGGTGTAGTTTATTCAGAACCGCTTATGCTTCCTATCTGGAGCTTAGTTGACTTTTTGTTAGATTGTGATGATTAAGTGTTCCATTTACTTTTTGAACAGTGTATATATAAAATGCTAAGGATTGCTTGTCACACAAATACTGTGGAACCACTGGGACTTCATTCCTGATCTTTCTCCTAATTGAGAGCTTATGATGTGGTACACTCTCCTATAGCATAAAATTGGATGCATGGGCTACCCCAGCAACTTAATCAGGCCTCAGGACCTTCTCACAGCAGACCGTGCCATGAGCTGACAGACAAAGAACAGCCATGTGGGCATGTGCCATGGCTGACAGGAAAAGAATAATGGTGAGGCCAATCAGACACATGTCAACTGTGGAATACAATTCAGGCATGACAAACACAGAGAGCTGTCCACACAGCCAGACATCAGTTAACTCTGTAATAGTAAAAAGGAAAAAGAAGTGCAAGAAAAATTCTTTGAGTACTGGAGGTCCTTGTGATTCCTAGTTAATTAAATGTAGCAGTCTTTTTTGAATTTTTATTCACTCACATTTTATAAGCACAGTAACATCATATTGAAACCTTGTACTATGGTGAGTTTAAAAAACGCAGATGGTGCTTTATGATGTTCTCTTTAGGATTCTTTGCTTTTTTGAATGGCTGATGGCTTGATATAGCTAACTGTATATATGGCATGTGCTAAGATGATTTTGTCAGTATTTGGTAAGGTTCTCATTTCAAACTTACAAAAGAATGAGAGTAGACCTGACAGCAGCCAGATTTGTAGGACATATTCTGATTGAAATTTCACAACAACAGACCATGTAAATGATAAGACAGGCTGGAGCTGCAACAGTAGGTAGAAACCAATTGTCTTTGTCATTTTTATCCAAGAAAATGTAAACAAGCAATAAAAGTACAAATGATTGACACATTAAAAAAAACAAATTCTGACCAAAGTTTTAACTGAAAGCCAAAAATTCAAACTTGTTTACAGTATTGCAATTCACTGTCTTTTTTCATACTTTTCCTTTACATGAAACCAACTTTTAGTTGGTATTCTAAATTCTCTGTCTCCATTTATCCCTGTATGCAGCATCCTCTTCCTCAAACCCAGCACCTTGAAACCTCTTCCAATCAAGTCTTTACACTTAAGCTTTTGCCTTCCTCTTGATCTTCTTTCTTCTACCAACAACTGTATGTTTTCCTTGAATTTTCCCCATAATAAATCTGATCCCTTTTATTGTGTAGATGCCTCATTTGGTTTTCTTACTTTGAAAGAGACCTCCAGCAGTCTTCACAGTGTGTTCTGAAGAGCAGCTCCTCCATCACCTCCTCCTTCTTTATGATGGCCAGGGTTTTACAGTTATACAGCAACAGTGGTCTGAATATTATCTTTTACAACCTACACTTAAGTATTCTTGGTAATCTTTGATCATTTTATAACTACACCCTCTTATTTCTACTGTATCCATTCAGCTTTAATACGCTTCCTTATTTACAGACCACCTCTGCCTCAAAAATGGAGTCCCAATATTTAAAATGGTTAATTTGTTTTAGTGCTACACTTCTGTTATCTACAAGACTTTTGTCACTGTCTTGCTCCACTGACAGACTGAGGAGATCGTTCCTCCCCCACACTATGCGACTCTTCAATTCCACCCGGGGGAGTAAATGCTAACATTAATTTTATTTTTATTTTTTTCATTTTTTTCATTTTTTCATTTTTATTACTATTTAATTTAATATTGTTTCTTTGTATCAGTATACTGCTGCTGGATTATGTGAATTTCCCCTTGGTTTTAATAAAGTATCTATCTATCTATCTACAGTGGTGTGAAAAACTATTTGCCCCTTTCCTGATTTCTTATTCTTTTGCATGTTTGTCACACAAAATTAGTTGTTAAGCAAAAAGAACATTAGGGCTCGTCTCAATTTTGCTAAGAAACATCTCAATGATTGCCAAGACGCTTGATTGCAGTTATTGCTGCTAAGGGTGGCCCAACCAGTTATTAGGTTCAGGGGGCAATTACTTTTTCACACAGGGCCATGTAGGTTTGGATTTTTTCTCCTAAATAATAAAACCATCATTTAAAAACTGCATTTTGTGTTTACTTGTGTTATATTTAACTAATGGTTAAATGTGTTTGATGATCAGAAACATTTTGTGTGACAAACATGCAAAAGAATAAGAAATCAGGAAGGGGGCAAATAGTCTTTCACACCACTGTATCTAATTATTAATTCTTTCATCCTCTTCCTTTATAGTACACCATAACTTCTGTCTTATGGTATTTACTTATAATCCTCTGTGTCTGAAGATTTCTTGCCAGTTCAGTGCTTTTCTTTGTAGTACATCTTGATTTTAATACTATGGCTAAAACATTAGCAAAGAGTACTGTAGTTCCTGTAACTCTTCGTTTCTGATTATTTCACTTAGTACATACATTATATCTCCAGTGTAAATAGGAATGGGCTGAGTGCTGACCCCTGATGTAAGCCTATATATATTTCAGTAATTCTTGGTGTCTGTTTGCTCCAACATACTTTTCTTGGACTATTCTAATAATCTTTAGTGGTACCCTCTTTTTTCCCCTCAGACCACAACAGACCACCTCCATCTATAAATACATAATATATCTTGTTGTTCTCTTTAATTATATTTCATGGTATTTGTCTTAAAATAAAAGTTGCATCTGTAGCCTTTTTTTACCTTCCCTGAATCCAGTATAGCAATGCATGGTCATGTAGGCTTATAAAGTAGATGGCCTTTGCATCAGATGCAAAATATTTTTAAAAACACAAAAATTATCATCTTTATACATTAGGGAAAAGATAGAGAAGTGTATAGTATGAAATGGAACATTCAAGATTATCTGAAACCCAGCACTGAAAGCACTCACACATTTAATACGCTATTATGTGGAAACCCTAATCTGACTGTTGCACCATATTGTATTGGATATGTACATGTTTTATGCTACTTTGCTTTCTGATCCCTCCCCCCTTTCATGAGCATAGCTTGTTTAATGTATTTTCAAATAAATACAAATATAAATGTATGTACATATGAAGCACTTTGTCGCTAAATGAAAGCACACGGGGAAAAGATGTTAAGAGGAAACTGCACCCTGTTCATAAAGACTAAGAGGACATTTTTTTTATTTATTCACAGACACAGCTTCACAATTTGCCAAAAATTTGTTTCCACACATATGGAGACAGAGGATCACTTATCAACAATGTCACGCCATCACTGTTTACTAATCTCCCTAATTCAGCCGTACTTTTGCTATGAGCAAAAACAACATCTGAAATGAATGCAAAAAAAAATAAATCTTGTGTAACAGAAAAAGAGTTTACAGCATTTTTTCAAAACTTCTAACATGAATGCTCAAAACAATTGTTGAATGATGCTATTTGTTAAAATACTGCAAGAAAGCTCTGTGTGACTTCTTCCATACTCGTCTGGGAATGTTTCAGTCTTATGTGCCATTGACTCAAACAACATCTGAATCCTTATTGATTTTAATTTATAATATTATAAACAGAAAAAAAATGTAACGGGGTCTAAATGATTGGCCTTTTGCATTATGGCAGAATTGTGCTTTTGGTGCTGTTCATTCTAAAACATCTTTTAAGTTGCAGTGATAATTCATCAAACATCTGTGCATACATTTTTAAGCTCTTACACAGCACATGCTTATTGACAGTTGAAGCAGCAGCATTGGTTTAAAGAAAGTAAACAGCCCTAGAAAGGGAAATCATCAGGTCCGACTTTTACATTCACAGATAAAATTGACTATATTTCTGTGGGAGGTCTGATGTCTAAGAAAAATGGCTTACCTGGGTGAAGCACAGAGTCTGTCACAGTGGTGCTATGACAACAATTTACTCATGAATATCTTCAAGATAAAGGAGCTGATTGTGGACTTTTTTTATGGGTGGTGTTAGCAGAGGCACTACCACCCCTTCAGTATTAACAGCACTCTGGTGGAGAGGGTGGACATTTTCAGATACCTTGCTGAATAATCACAGTGGACCCTAACCTGTTCCAAGCACACTAACACATTTGTAAAGAAAGCACAATAACATCTTTACCGCCTCAGATGCCTTCAGGACTTCAGGAACCTCCCAATTTACTAAAGAACTTCTACACATCCGCCATTGAAAGTATCCTGACAGGAAATATTGCTGCCTGCTTTGGGATTAGTATGCAGCAGGACCACAGTGCTATGTAGTGCCATAAGCTGAACTCATCACTGGTTGTGCACTCCCTAATTTCCTTGACATCTATACCAAGTAATGTCCGACCAGGGCAAAGAAAATGATCAAAGTTACCAGCCATTCCACCAACAGCCTCTTTTCTGTGCTTCAGTCAGAGAAACATTGCTACTGTCTAAAGTCTAGTTCAGAGAGACTGACGAGGTGCTTTTTTTTCTCAGTACATCCACATCTTGGATACTGAAATTGTCTAGAAGTGCATGATATGCCCTATTGTTAACTCTCAAGTTATTTAAGTAGGTATTATTTATCACATATTTAAAATTCTTAATGTTTCGATGTTTTATAAATCCATGTATTATTGTTATTGTCCTTTCATATTCTCATTGGAGTTGAGCAACTAAGCATTTCAAAACATACTGTACTATAGGGCAGGGCAATATGGCCAAAAAAATTTATCACGATATATATTTGAACATTTGCGATAACGATATAACTGACGATATGATTGACGCGAGACAAAATACTTTACAACTCCACAACTTTATTAGTGCAAAAAAAATCCTTCAATTTATTTTCACTTAAACAAGAAGCTGTTTTTATGTGCATTAAAGCTATATAAAAATAACAGTGCAAATGCAAATTCCTTGTTGACAGTTTAACCAAAAGTAATTTCCAGTGGAAATGGGCTGACATATCCTGAGCATAACCATGTATAATATCCACAAAAGTTAAAAAGAGTTGGTTTGCAACATAAAACATAACATAAAATTCAAGCCTAGAGTGTACATAGTCTCACTCAGTGTGTTGGTTATAGTCTCCGCTATGCAGTCAATCATATTGCGGGTTGATACAAAACTAACTCTGACCTCTTTAGTGACCTGGCAAACATATTTAATTTAAATAATTAATTGTTTTACATCTGAGATATCTGTGGTTTCATCACACATAATACTGAAAAACTTTTCTGTGTGTATATTTTTTAGTATGTTAGATTTTATTTCTGATGCTAAGACATCCAGCAGCTCTTGCATTATTCTTTCAGAGGTGTAATGTGCATTTTTGGATATTCAATTCACACTTGCACTACAGCAGGTATGCATTCTCGACATTTCTACTTTATTCTCGCCGTTTATCTCGAGATTAAATTTGACATGTTGACATTATTCTTGTAGTTTGTCATTAAAGTAAAACATCATAAACTAAACTTCATCTTAAAATGAATGTTTAATTAACTAGATTTTCTCAAACCCCCGTCATAAATTATGTAACAACATGTTGACTTTATTCTCGTCATAAGCGTCAAGATTAAAGTGGAAATGTCGAGATTAAAGTCAACATCTCAACTTTATTCTCGACATATAGTTTTTTTTCTTCACTTTGTCCGTATTTTTTTTTCTTCACCGTGGCCCTAATACGCTTCCATACAAAACCCTCAGCAACTCAGTGACAAAACTTTTGCCCGCTCGTCCATTGCCATCTCTGCAGATCATTAGATCTGCCTGTGCCTGCAGATCTGCGGGCGCAGAACTAAAAGACGCTAGGGAGAACACTGCGTTATAATTAACCTACCTATTGCAATGTGCAGGCGATGTCCGAAGCATGAAAGTCTGGTCCAGTTGTTGAGTGCGATGGCTTTCACAATGTTGGCCCGTTTGTCGGTCGTCACACACGCTTGTTTTTCCTCCTGAAGATTCCACAAGCTGAGGAACTCTTTTAAGCCTTTGGCTATATTTTCCCCTGTATGGCCCTCGGGGTTATGTAGGGGTCTGATGTTCCGTGGTGGACGCTAAAAACTCCACCGAAGATAATGCATTTGACACTTCAGTACGGACCTTTTCATATAAAGCAGGCAAGGCGACTTTAGAGAAGTTTTTCTTGGTTGGCAGCTTGTAGCGTGGATCGAACTTTTTAAGCATCTTTGTGAAACCTTCTCTTTCCACACTCTGAATGGGCATCATATCCCTGGCTAAACAATGTGTCACTGCATTAGTTAGTTCCCCCCAGCGTTTGCTACTTTTGTCATAAGGCGTGCAGCTATTTAAAGCTACGCCGATTCTTTGCTAAGTCAGCTTCTTTGGTCTCACCACCACGCTAGTTGAAGCGGACGCCTCTTCATGTGCTTTAACAGCTTTGTTGTACTCCAACAAGTGCTTCTGCTTCAAATGATTAATGGTTTGTGGTGTTTCCTCCCTTCGCCACGACAGCCCGCTTGCATGTTCTACAAAAAGTTGTGCTTTGTTGGGTATCTGACGGGCATAAACCAAACCAGTTCCACACCACTGAAGTTGCACCATTTTTACAAACCAATTCTGTTACATCTGTTTCATTCAACTATCCGCTTTCGCCCTTCTCATTCTGCGTCACCGCCATGCTTTTTCCACTATGTGCGTATGAAAACAAAGGCACTGCGCATGCGCATTTTAGCCATATTATATCGCAATATTTCATTTTCTTATCATTGCCTAACATTGTACCAGTATTACCATGAAAGGTATAATATGGCCCAGCCCTATTGTACTATATGTTGTGAAAGATGACCTGGACACAGACAGATACAAACCCAGATGTCCACAACACACACGGTTAATTTTTTTTCCTGCCCACAGAGTGCACAAACCAGCACAGTAAACTCAGTTCTTATCTTTTACGTCTTTCTTTTCTTTACCGCCTCCTCTCCTCTCCTGCAAGCTCCGTCCTCTTCCACCCGACTCCGGCTTCCTGAATGGAGTGAGGCAGCCCCTTTTATAATGCACCTGGATGTGCTCCAGGTGCTCCCTGATGACCTTCCTCCAGCACGTCCTGGTGTGGTTGAAGTGCTGCAGTCCATGGTTCTGGAACCATTCAGGCACCCCCTGGCGGTGGCCACAGGTCCCCACAGGTTAGAGCTTCCCAGCTCTGTGGTTCCCATATAATCCTGGAGGGCTGCCATCTTGCGTGCCAGGGTAGGAATTGCTCCTCTCCCAGTTCCCTGCTTCTCCAGGTCTCCTGGTGGGGCAAGGTCCCTGGCCTTCTATCACAATGTATAATTTGCATGTGACAATTAAAATTTGAATTTGTTTTTATTTTAATGTCACCGGGCGACTATATACTAAACCCATAGATTTTTTCTTTCTTTTTTGTGAGAAATTCTTGTTCAATAGAGCATGATTATAATTCAGATTATCTTATATATATTTAGCCCTTTTATTTCATGTAGTATCCATCATGGTATACACTGTAAAGCAATAAGATTAAATACAATGATTCTGCAAATATTTGGTAGTATGTTAGCTATGCTTTGTGGTATACTAGCCAATTAGACGTTGTTTGTTTCCAATATTAGCTGCTAAGAAGATCAGACTCATACAGTAAATACATTTGAAAACTA
This sequence comes from Polypterus senegalus, assembly GCF_016835505.1. NCBI lineage: Eukaryota > Metazoa > Chordata > Cladistia > Polypteriformes > Polypteridae > Polypterus > Polypterus senegalus. Next base: position 76,051,331 of record NC_053160.1, on the reverse strand, counting down.
GGCTATCCCCTGGCAAGTGATAACACTTAGCTAAATGTTTTTTATTATTTTGAAAATCAGTTATTCTGCTTTCTAAAGTTAGGGCTGTGTTAAATTAATCTTGTAAAAATTTTATCCGTAGCACCAATGTTTAGTAAGTGAGAATATTATAGTATTTCAAGTGACTTAAATAAAATGGACAATTTTCTTTTGCTTTTCATTTGATTATAATGTATGACATAATCTTACATTATCAGTGAAATTCATGTATTCTTTCAGACTTGCCATAATCAAGTATCTGCTAATTTTCTTTCCTAATTGTAGTTTGATCGTCTTGTGTACCTCTTTGTACCTTCTAAACTCATTAAATCACTTATTTCTAACATCATTGTGAAAGTGAAGACTGTCTTCATTTCAGTATTTACATATCTATCTATCTTTTCAGTGTCTGTGAAATTGCTCTTTTCAAAATATAAGAGACCACAAATTGTGTCACAAGTATGTTAACTTGGATCAACTGTAGATGAACATCCTGAAATACTGTAATAAAAAGCAACTTACTGTGGAGCTGGATTTAACAAATGCAGAGTTAGACATAAATGATAATCAGATCTCTAGTTTTTTTCTTAGTATATTCTACCTACTTATCATTGAGCAAGTACAGTGCTTGTTTTCGAAAATGAAATAAGTACAAGTAGTCTAATCAACCCCTGGAAGCCACAGCGTGTGGCTTCTTTTTTTGTCACTCACAAGCTGAGACCATGAATATTTCAACTCCTCTTGGCATCTGTTCATTTTTAACATCCAAAGCTACAGAAGCAAATGTCATATTTATCCAGTTTTTTTGTGCATTGAAAACAATCATGTATGTCTTATTACCCTTATTTTCACATATCGGTCTTTTTTTTTTATTATTCAACATTAATTACAGCTTTAAGAGAGTACTAGTCTACCAATATTATAATTACTATCACCTTTGCATTACCTATACTTTTATATTCTGAGTTGCTTGGCACTGCACTGTATCTGCTACACTACATGAGATAAAGGCTTACACTACCAGTCAAAAGTTTTAGAGAACCTAACTTTTTCTAGTTTTATTTTCAGATTTAATCAGCTGAAATGTATTGAATGTCCTAAAATGCTTAAGTAAGCAGTAAACTGCTAGAAATTTAAATTTTAGGTTACCAAAAACTGAAAAAAGGAAAGTTCAGAATGTTACAAATGGGCCTACTTCTAGGAACAACTAATAGGTTATAACCTACAGATACTCTGCAGCAATTAAAGTAAATTATGCCTTGGAAGTTGAAGCAAATAATTTGCAAAGGTGTCCCAACTTTTGTTGATTACTTAAAAACCCTCTGTCTGTCTTAAAGCAGAGATGGAACAGACTGTGTTACTACACCCTGTGAAGTACTGGTTGGACAATTTTACACTCTGGAAAGTTGTAAATTCCAGTGATAACAGCAAGAAAAGGGCATGTACATGTGCAATGCCACTCCTTGTTCAGAAAAAGATCCCAGGCGTCCCATGGGAGAAAGACTTTCTGAGACTAAGGTTGTAAAGCTTATTGAGCCATTTTTGGACAAAGGCAGAATCGTAACAACAGTTGCATAAAGTGTGAGCTTCCACCTGCAGCTAAAGTAATTCACGTACTGAAATATCGTGTCGTATCGGCATGCCTGTGCACACTTCTGACTTTATGTTGTAGGAATACAACTAATAAATATGGGTAAATAACATTCAATGTGTCTTTTATATAAGTAACATATAAATGTTTTTCATATAAAGACCATCACAGAACATAATTACAAACAGAACTTTGCACAATATCTTGGCGAGCTTGGCATGCCCTGCTGTTTCGTTGTAGGACATGTGTGTGGCAGATTGACTGGCAGGACGACGCATCCAAACGGTGTCATCTTTCTCCTTTTTGCCTGTTGCTGCTGCGTTGTTCTTATATGTGAGTTGATGTTTCTTGTGGAGAGGTTTTCTGTTCTTTCTCCGATTTCGAACCCTCATCCTCATCTGAGTTCACCCCTGTTATAGCACGTCTTTATTTGAAAACAGCAGTGTCAGATCGGGGGGAACATGAATGTGACTGAGAGAATAAACCTGAATTTAAAAAAAAGAAAAAAAAACCTGCTAAACTTTACAAGTACCATAAATTTACACTGGCTGTTATAGACTCAAATCAAATGTATGTATAGTAGTAACAATAAGGGCAGCTCACTACTCAAAAATGTAATTCTGGGAAGAGCCCAGAATCAAACCCACTACCTCTTGATTATGTGTCAGCAGTTCTTACCACCACACCACCCAAGCGCTTGTGTCAGTGTCGTACCCTAATCCGATTTCTTTTTTCTTTAGTTATATTCTTGAATAATCCCGGGTCCTCCCTGCGTTGAATTTGCATGTTCTCCCCATGTCTGCGTAGGTTTCCTCTGGGAGCTCCAGTTTCCTCCCACAGTCCAAAGACATGCTGGTTAGGTGGATTGGCGATTCTAAATTGGCCCTAGTGTGTGCTTGGTGTGTGGGTGTGTTTGTGTGTGTCCTGCGGTGGGTTGGCACCCTGCCTTGTGGATTGGTTCCTGCCTTGTGCCCTGTGTTGGCTGGGATTGGCTCCAGCAGACCCCCGTGACCCTGTATTCGGATTCAGCGGGTCGGAAAATGGATAGATGGATATTCTTGAATAAAAAGCACACTGTTTTTTTTATAGGTGTACCTTTTGTGAAAGTGTTTATTTGATATTTGGACTTCAGTCTTCACACATTATACACTTCATGTCAAAATTTTGTTGTTAGTACTATAACATGCAAAAAGTTTTTGTTTTAGCTATGTGTTCAACATTTGTTGCATTTCTCTCATTTCCTGTCATCTGACATTTAAATAGATCGTTGTAGACATGGAACACACATAAATGCATGTGTTCCAAATAACGATATATTATTCACCCTATATAATTCCAGGCACTTGACACTCGGATAAACAAGACTTTTTGCCCGAGTTGAGGTGCAGTGGTGGGGGAATGAGATAGCAGTCTGCTTGCGGCTTGTGCTGAACAATACATTTGCAAAATAAGACGCTAATGGGGACAGGTGCAAAGGATTTTAAGGTGGCCCGAGATTAAGAGTTTTTTTCATAGGCTTCAGGGATTCTAGTGTTAACAAATGAAAGGAGACAGAGCATGATTACCTTTAGAATTATAGGCCTTTCATTTAGAGAAACTGCAAAAAAAGTGTCAGTGAGCGCGGTGTTCTACACATTCCAAAGGCAATTGGGAACTAAAAGAATCACTGATAGAAAAAGATCTGGCAGACTCAAAATCACAACCCAATCAGAAGACAAGTTTCTAAGGGTCACCAGCTTGTGCGATAGGCATCTCACAGCACAACAGTTTCAAGCACACCTTAACAGTGGTCAAAAAAGCAAGTCTCGGTTTCTACTGTGAAGAGGAGACTTTATGCTGCAAGTTTGACAGGGTGATTGGCAGTAGGAAAGACGTTCCTTACAGCACAAAATAGGGTTTTTAAATACTGACTGTGGACTACTGTAGACTGGAAGAAAGTGTTATAAAACAAAGAATCAAAGTTTGAAATCTTTGGTTCATCACATAGGATGTTTATACGCCATCAAGTTGGTGAAAGAATGGTTCTTCAGTGTATAACACCAACTGTCAACTATGAAGGAGGAAGTGTGATGGTCTGGGTTCTTTTGTTGGGGGCATAGTTGGTGACTTGCACAGAGTGACTGGCATTCTGAATCCAAAAGGTCTGGCTGTTATATCAGCAAAAGGTGGTTATTTTGATCAATCAAAAAATTGCATAAAATGAACACTTAATTATTCTTTGACTTATTTTTTTTTCATTTGCTATTGTTTATTTGCTATATGCCTTGATTTCATGAAACATTGACATTATACTGCATTTTCCATAAAACCTGAGGTGTTCTAAAACTTCTAACCAGTAATGTAAATCTTTTCTTTCTGATCAACATATAGATATACAACATATAGTTTCATGCTGTGCTAACTTTTTACATTGTTACCAATTTTCAAAGATCTGCTATATTATACTATATATGTTAAAAGTTTATTCTGAAGAATTGCACAAAATCTTATGTTTATCTTCTGCTTTGTTTCAAAAGTAAAAAATAAGCTTTTAAAAATAATACAATCAATAATAAAAGCTATAACAATAGGCTTCCTGCTATATGTTTATGTTTGGGGTTAGTTATTAATTTTAGTTAAGTCTCTAAGTAAAGCAGTCTATGAAGGATTAAAGCACACATACAATATTTTAAGGCTGTAATCCGTATTCCAGTTTAGTTTATAGAGAACCACTCTATGAATATTCCATACATAAAGTCCTAGTGCACCTTTAAGTATCTTTGAGCTGGGGTTACAGCTTTAAAATTTCATTTTCATTTGGGAATAGAAGAACTAAATAGGCTTACAACATGGTTTTAAATGCTGAGATGTATGTCTTTTTTAAAGGGGTAAATCAAAAGAGCAATCAGACATACAGGCAAGGGTCAAGCACGTTAACAAGTCAATATGCTTTCACTAAACCAAATAGTACTTTAAAACTCTTAGTCAGAAGTGAAAGCAAGTCTAAACTCTGCTATCCTTTATAGCAGCAGTGCAGGGATGTCATACACCATGTCATCAGAAGTCCAGTGACATAGCAATGCTTCTCCAAAAATACCTTAACAAAATGGCACTTTGATGCCAAAAGAGAGGAGAGAGGAGGATGGGAGCATGCGCTCATACAAAGCGTTGCCTCACCCACCACATGATGAACCATCTGAAATTGGGACCCGAATGCAGCCCGTGCAATGGGTGACACGTGTTTTTTTTTTTTTTTTTTTTTTTTTCAGTGGCTGGAGTGACAATTCTGCCATCAACCCCCCCAAATTTTCCCTGTAATTTGGAGGACCTGCTTGCAGGGCTAGATGCAGATTAACGTCATACGCAGGATGAAGCAGTTGCAGGTTTAGGGCTTTGTTCAAGGGCCCAACGGAGTAGAGTCACTTCTGACATTTACAAGAATCGAACCAGCAACCTTCTGATTGCTGGTGCAGATCCCTAGCTTCAGAGCCACCCCTCCATCCTGATGTCAAAAAAGATCAATAAATATTAATTAATAGCAATTCTTAAGTTAAATAGAATGTGTCAAAATATTCTCAAATATAATTTTAACAAAGAATAACAAGGACAACAGCTTTATTAGTCCCAAAAAATACTAATTCAGTCAGTACAGCAACTAACAAGTACCTATATCTTTAAACCTCCTCCCAGGGTCACATCTGATCTGGCCCATACTTATTATCACATATAACTTGCACTTGCTGGATCACCTGGCCTCTCAAATTTTAGGTGAATTTTACCAGATCATTTCCAAATACATTTCTTTTCTCTCATCTAGATAATGTTCTTGTATTGTTTACCTATCTGTTTACTTGTTTCATGTCTGTATATGTTTTTAAATAAGTTATTTTTGCTTTTTAAATGATATGTACATTAATGAAAAGTAGTAGTTGCATTGGTTTGGGCATGTGCAGAGGAGAGATGCTGAGTATGTTGGGAGAAGAATGCTAAAGATAGAGCTGCCAGAAAAAAGGAATATAGGAAGGCCTAAGAGGAGGTGTATGGATGTGGTGAGAGAGGACATGCAGTTGTGTTAAAGAACAAGATGCAGAGGACAGAAAGATATGGAAGAAGATGATCTGCTGTGGCAACCTCTAACGGGAGTAGCTGAAAGAAAAGGAAGTAGTATGACTGCTATTAAAAATTAAAACATACCCAATAATGAAATTAAGGAAATTATGCAAGCAAAAACAGAGTGGAGAAATATGGCAGCCTTGATTTCTAAAATTGGTTATTGTTTTAATTTATTGTTTCTTTAAGCATCATCGGCAATGATAATTTACAAATAATGGTTTTACAAGTGCATTTCTGTCTTTGAGACATCAACATATTAATTGATTTACAGAGGAGCACACTCAAAATCCACAAGGCCACAGTGCCTTTATATGAATGTATTAACTCTCTACGTTCTCAGTTGGTTTCACATTTTTCTTTATATCTAAAATATTATTTTCCTTTTAAACCAACAGAAGCACATCTGCAGATGAAATGTGCAACTTCTACATTATGTATTACATGGATGCAAATGAAGCCATCCCTTACATGAATTGCATGCAAGATGGGAACCCACTTTTGTTCAGAGATATTCCGAGAGAAGCTAACATTCCAATTCCAGTTAGTCCTGATATGATGATGATGCATGGGCATCAATCAGGTAATAAAAATGTGTTTTTTTTATTTAAATGTAATTTCAATATTAGTGTATTTATTGTAGAGGACTTTTTTCCACAGTAAAAACATGTACTGTATATTAATTATAGATAGATAAATAACTAGCTAGCTAGCTAGCTTAGTAAGCACATACATACCTAGGGTGATCTCTATCTGTCGCAAGGTGGAATTGTTTTTATTTTATTTGTTTTATATTTTTTAATATAACCAACAAACAACACCCCACCTCAATTTTTTTTCTCTCTTTTCCAGTATTATATCTAGTGATCAAGAGTTTGCCCCATAACCGAGTCTATCCTTTTAATTAGCTTGTTGATTCGGTGAGCCTGTCTTGAAAAGATATTATTGCCCCAGCACACAACAGCACAGAAAATCACATTGGCTATCGCCGAGTTTATAGACTACGCAAAGAATGTTCCTAGCCACATTAAAAGAATTCAGTTTCTTATGACAACAGAGTCTACTCTGCCATTTCTTATATAGTAATTCTTTGTTGCTAGACCAGGCCAGCCTGCCACTAATGTGCACTCCCAAATACCTGTAGCACCCATGCACCATCTACATATATTGGGTTAAGTATGTGAGTCAGTTTAAAAGAACAAACTAAATATGTGTGTATATTTTTATCTGCATATTTGATTATACTATATCTGTTTCTGACAAAGTGTTTTACCAAAATTAAATACCACTTGATTGACATTTACAGACATACATTCCTAATGAAACTCCATAGGTTTTGCCATAATACTTTATAGAACAAGGTGCAAGTTTTCTGTTGCTGGCAGGACTGAAGTGTTTAAATGGGCAGAATGAAAAAAATTACAATTCAGACAGAAATGGGTTAAAAAAATATTTTTTCTGTGTAGTTTGCTCCCTTATTTGTATCCTTATAATGACAATTAACAGTAAGTGGAGCTGATACTTGAGCAAATGACACTCAGTGCTGAAAAGCCTTGATAAATCTGCTAACATGCTTGTTCATAAATGATAAATTATAAAACCAAAACTTAAAAACACTAAATTATCCTTGTGCAACTTACATACTTGATGCATCCTAATAAAAAATTCTAAACTTAGTTTTGTAATTCCAACATGACCCCAAAACACAAAAACTGAGAAATAACAGTTTGCTGAATTAGGCCGAGTCTAACTAAAAACAGAGGCTGACTGAAAGAAAAACCTGCAGACTTGTGAAGTCCCCATAACTGAGTGTGAGAACCACTGCTGTAGATTAAAAAGATCTTATTGAAAAAATGACCAACCACACAATTATCGTTATCAAGGAATTTAAAATATTTGACATAAACTGACTAGGAAACCAGAACAAACCACTGAGTTACGTAGCTAAACCAGAAATCTTGACATAGTATCCCATTTGGATGGGATATTAGGACAAACTAGGGATTGGCTAACACAACAAACTTAATAGACTTAGTGGTTCCCTCTCATTTGTTCTTAAAAAGTGATGTGCAGTTTTCCAGTATATCCAACCGTGTGAGTATTAAAAGTTAAAGAAGGAAAAATATATTGATAAAACTGATGGATCCATTTTGCTTGTGTAGGGAAATGCAACATCATACTGATTAAAGTTAACATAATGTTTATTATAGAAAAAGCATCAAGTGAAGATTCTGTTCTACAGCAGCCAAAAAGAGAAGAAGAAGAAGTTCCAGACCAGGGTGAGTTTCTACAGAATACATTTTAGGATCAAAAAAAAGAAAGAAGTGATGTGAATGAATTAACTATTTCAGTAGGCTTAAAATGCGTTATCACCCATGTCTTAGAGTGATAACTACAATGTAAAAATATATACAATTGGGTTTAAATATTTATTCTTTATGAAGTCATTTTGTAGAACAAATGAGACTACCAAAGTACACAAAAAGAGGAAGAGAATAGGAGTGGATCAAATGATGTTAATCAATTGATTAATTGTTACTCAGTTTGTTTTTTGAAATGCCAATGATTATTTTAATAATTTGGATGAGCTCCCACCTTATCTCCTTATCGTTCTTTGTAGATGTAGGCCCTGGCCATTAATCTTGTATCAAGGTATCTCAAGTACACTAGTGTTAAGAAACAGAATAATACAAAACATTGATAAAGGCAAAAAAGAATGAAATTTGATAACTGCTTTTGTATTGACATAAAACACGGTATGCAAGACAGATGACCCAGGCAAACATGCAATACAGAATAGGCTAGATGTTCTTTTTTCATTTAGAAGTTTTCTGTATTTTTTTTTGATTTTACAGACTTTCTTGCTTAGTCTTTCATTGTTTAAATTTTAGTGTGCTGTCACGTTAGGTATGTCTTGCTTAAAGCTATGATTTAAAAGAAGTAAGCTGCAAAGGTATGCCTCGAGCCTTTTGCCCCAAAATAGTTAAAAGCTTGGTGCATAGTAACAAACACAAGAAAGCAGATCTTTAGCTGGATGCTTACTAGTTCCATAGAGTTATAATTTATTTTGGCACAGTTAAACAGTTTGTATAACCCCTTTAAGGATGATGTTCAGTGCTATGTGATGTTGCTCCAGGTTGAAATGGAGAACTTTGCTTGTAGTGGAGTGTGTTCTTTGTGTTCACTGTGTGGTTCTTTGTCTTCCTCAGCTCTCTGAAAAGCTATTTCCCATTGTGGTATAGCGGGTCCACAGCTCACTGAGCAGGGGCCATTCGTTTTAAATAAATCACCGCTCTCGCTGCAGCTTAGCAAGGAGTCGTTGGGCCATAGCATGCTACGGGGCGGTTCCACGGTGTGGGCGTTTCTCACCGAGTGCACAGGTGAGGAACTGCCCACATTCGTGATTGTCCCGTGGCTAATATGGCAGCTGCTGTGGCCCTCGTCGTTTTAAAAGCAGCGCAAGCCGGAATGAGAAGGAGAGGAAAAGAAAAAAAGGAGGAAAGAAAAAGGGGGAGGAAAAAGAACGAAGGAGAAGGAAGAGAACGGAGGTTAGAGGGAAGGAGGAAGCAGGCGAGTGAACACTTGCAGGCAGCTGAAGACCGCCTGGGTGTTTGGCCAACACCCGGGAGAAGTGGTTGTGGTCGCCCCCGCAGTAGATTCTTTTGTCGGGACTTGGGAAGTAGTGTTCCCTGTGTGAGAGCCTTGGCCACAGTGGAATTCCCAAGTCACTGTCAGGGGGGAGCCGACCGGAGCCAAGGATCGGGAAGGCGACTGGCAGTGGTAGTAGCAGGTGTAAAGAAGGTCAGCTGCAGAGTGAGCGTCTCCCTTGTTGCCGGGCCCTGATGGGTGAAGCAAGAGGGACGCTAGTTTTAAATGAAGGCACCGGGTTTGTCAGTTGTTTGTTTTTAAGACTGCTTCTTGATCGTTTTAACCTCGTTTTAAAGGATTTTTTTTCTTATTGTTTTTACCTGCACATATTTTTATTGGATTATTTATTTATTTAATGAAGAACTTTGGCACTGCAATTTATTTATTTGAGCACTTTTGTTGGATTTTAAATAAAAGCACTGTTTCACTTTCAACCATCGCCTTGCTCAATTGTTTGTTGTCTCCACTGACTAGCTCAATCGGTAACATTACCGACAGTGTTGGGCTGAAGGGTTCCCGAACAGCAATGGGAGTGTGGAGCCAGAACCCACATCGTCACAACCATGTCTTTTGAAACTTCACAGGGAAAAGCGTCATTCTATTTGGCCTTTTATCAGAGCCCAGATTGGGCTCAGTCATCAACACAGAATATAAGCGTAGATGTGTGAAACTCAAAACTAATGAACTCTGTAGAGTGCTCTGAGAAGTATCAGAGTATCATTTTGGAAAGAGAATGGGTTGTCTCCTTTCCTTTTGTTTCTAACCACTCCCTAGTCAATAGAGCCTTCTGCCAGAGAGAAACTGGCTTTCTTTTTGCATCTGTTAAGTCTGTTCTTTTTTGCAGAGAGAAGGTCTTGTGTGTACCACTGAAAGCATGACAAAACGGGGTGATACTCACTTTACATCACTTCCACCTTTAAACTCTGCTATACACCAAATACAAATATGATCAAATTATGACATAAAGTACAGTCATGGGCCAATAAACATCTGACCAAGTCGAGGCAATTTGTACTTGCGTCCGAGGGCCATTGGAATACACTACTGTAATAACGTCCTAGAAATTACCAAAACCAGCCAGAGACATAAATTGTTTGTTATTGTCATTATTATTTCACAGTGTGTTTGTTGTATGTTTTCTGACTGTTGGAGGCCCTTTAAGGTTTGTTTTGATTGATGCAACTCCTCGTGGCTAACTCATTCAACCTTCCTTCACTTACTCCAGTGTTCAGCAATACAAATATACCTACTAGTGACCCTAGCTTCATAGAGCCTCAATGACGTCTACACTTTGTGACCAACATATGGCCAAATGGATGGTCCCAAATGGATCTGTCAACGATTGACCATATAACATAAATTATATGCAAAAAACATACAAAATGGAAGAATGTTCACATTTACAATCTGAAGATTTTGAAGTAACCAACTAAAAACAGTACCTGACAGTAAATTAGAACTTCTCAATCTGTGTAGAAATAGTTAAATTTACTTTTGTCTTAAAGCTGCTGTTAAATCTAAAGGCATACAAATGGTAGTATCAAACAATGCAATTTAATTTTGTTTAGTACTACCTGTGCATTTACTCCCAGAGAGTTTTCAATGAACTAATCAGTTCATTTTAAGAACACAAACTTTATCCAAAGCACATAAAATGTGTAGTTCGTTTTCTCTTGGTCTATACTATTTTAGTCTCCAATCTCAGAATTAAGATTCCTGGAATGCAGGTAAATCATGAAATATTCTTGTTGTTTAAACGATTAGCTGAAGTAGTTCTATTGACAGAACAGAAATAAATACTTTTTGAATGTAACACTATTGGGGGACAGATTGGGAAACTCCTTCTGAATAACTTCAAAGAAAACCCACCAAATCAGTCAGTGATATAAACACTCTGTAATTTCCATATGTGTGTTAATGGTAAAGTTATCAAATAATATTACTTTATTGAATTGAAACCTAAGTTGAAGAAAAGGTTGCTAAACATAACAAAGAATGTGGAACAAGATTTATAAAGTAAAGATTCAGCTGTTTTAAATTTAGTTTCTTAGCTTTTCAGAGGATATATCATCACATTAGCTTTTTTGGAGACAGTCTACTTTTAACTTTTCGGGTAAAGCTTTAAAACAAGCATGGTGTCTCTGGTATAAGTTTAAGCTAGTCTTCTGTAAGATTTTGCACTTGAACTAGTGTATTGATTAGAACTGCGTTATTCCTTAATGAATGGATCCTAAAATACATAAAACTTTGGATACTTTAAAGGGGTTATTTGTGTCTGAGCCTATAATTTTTAAAGGTATTACTTAAATGGTCACCATTCAGTGTGGACCCGAGTCAAATTTGAGGTTCAGTTATGGTGTTTTTGCATTGGCTGAAATTTGTAAATTTACCGTAATTACATTACCCTAATTGAATATGTAAGGAAGAGGCATTTCACAGTATCTAGGGGAATAATTCAGGACTGGTGCCTTGTCCAGATGGATTGCTGCGCCCTACGCCCAATGATTACTGGAGTGGACTCCATCACCCTGTGACCCTGCTTGAATAAGCAAGTTACAATATTAATTAATCAATGGATGGATGGAAAATACATGTTGGATAACATCTAGAGCATGCAATTTATGATTGTACAGCTAGACCTTGAATACTGCTTCAAATACATATTTATGTAGTTTTGTTGCCATATTTCGAGATAAAATAAAAGACCCCATTATTTATGACAAAAAACATCTTTCTGGAAGTCAAGGCAGTTCTCAAAAAAAATCTAGCCTTCTAGAGGTAGTTTTAGGTTTTAACGATCACTTAACACTAGAATTACCAGAGCCTACGAAAAAACTCGTACATCCGTCCCACCTTAAATCGCTTCTTAAAATCATTCACAGCTCTCCACCAGCGTCTTTTGTCATCTAAATGTGCTGAAAAAAATCAGGCTGCAAGCAGCCGGCTATTCCATCCCCCCACCAACTTAGAACGTGCACAAACCTCTCCCAGCTCATGCCTTGATTGATTTTCTGGGAGTGAAGTGGAGTTTTAGAGTAGAAATAATAGATCGTTGTTTGGAACACACGCATTTCATGTCTGTTCCGTTTCTACAGTAATCTGTGTAAACACATTGTTAAAACAGAGACGTTTTTTATATTCTAGTAGTAGATGACAAAATGTAGGCGTAAACTACATAATGTATGAAGCCTGAAGTATCACACAAATACTTTCACAAAAGATACAAATCTAATACAACAATTGCGCTTTTATTCAAAAATATAACTGCAGAAACAAAAAGCCGCCTTAACATGCGACATTGACACCCGTTTATTATGACTGCCTCAGTGGCGCAATAGAATCAGCTGCTGACTAGGAATCAAAAGGTCGAGAGTTCGATCCTGCACCACTCAGTTTTGAGAAGTAAACTGCTCTTAGTCTTACTATTTTAGAATAAAAACATACATTTGATTTCAGTCTGTAACAGCCGGTGTAATTTATGATACTTGTAAAGGTTAGCTTTGTTTTTTTTTTTTGGGTTTTTTTTTGTTTTTTTTTTAGTCAGTTTTATTATCTCAGCCGCGTTCACGAGCCCAAACACACCCCACCCCCACATCTGATACTGCTGTTTTCATATAGACGCGCTGTAACAGAGGTAAACTCAGCTCCCTTCTACATTGGAGCAAGAATGCACATACCATTGCTTGCATACTAAAGTGTCAGCAGGCACTTTTCGTGGCATTACACACAGTTTTGAGCATGCCCTCTGCACACTACTTGTGACTTTAGGCTTTAGGAAGTAAGTAAATAAATAAAGGTAAATCGTGTCATAAAATGATTTCATCAAAGCATCGAATGTTATTTATTTGGCACGGACATGTCTACATGCACTTTTTGTGGCATTACACATGTATTTTTTGAGCATATCCGTGCCAAATAAATAACATTCGACGCTTTGAAGAAATCATTTTATGACACGATTTACCTTTATTTATTTACTTACTTCCTAAAGCCTAAAGTCACAATTAACCATAAGCAAAGTACATTATTTTCCTTAGCTAATGCAACATATGTATTTTCTTGCTGTATGGTATGTAAACATTAAAATTTATTGTGAATATGAAATCTTGGAAATATTTTTTTTGACATAAAATCTAAATCTCCTAGAATCCACCACCAGTTCCTTGGTCTTGCTGGTGTTCAGATATAAGTGGTTTGAGTCACACCATTTAACAAAGTCTTTGATTAGCTTCCTGTACTCCTCCTCCTGCCCACTCCTGATGCAGCCCACAATAGCAGTGTCATCAGCGAACTTTTGCACGTGGCAGGACTCCGAATTGTATTGGAAGTCTGATGTATATAGGCTGAACTGGACCGGAGAAAGTTCAGTCCCCTGCGACGCTCCTGTCTTGCTGACCACAATGTCAGACCTGCAGTTCCCAAGACGCACATAATGAGGTCTGTCTGTAAGAGAGTCCACGATCCATGCCACCAGGTATGAGTCTACTCCCATCTCAGTCAGCTTGTCCCTAAGGAGCAGAGGTTGGATGGTGCTGAAGGCGATAGAGAAGCTCAAAACCATAATTCTTACAGCACCACTGCTTCTGTCCAAGTGGGAGAGGGCTTGGTGTAGCATATAGATGATGGCATCCTCCACTCTCACCTTCTCCTGGTATGCAAACTGCCGAGGGTCGAGGGCATGGCGGACCTGTGGCCTCAGGTGGTGAAGCAGCAGCCGCTCCATGGACTTCATCACATGTGACGTTAGAGCAACAGGCCGGAAGTCATTCGGCTCACTAGGACGTGATACCTTTGGGACTGGGGTGATTCAAGATGTTTTCCAAAGCCTCGGGACTCTTCCCTGTTCCAGGCTCAGGTTGAAGATGCGCTGTAGAGGACTCCCCAGTTCCAACGCACAGGCCTTTAGCAGTCGTGACGATACACCATCTGGACCCGCTGCTTTGCTGGCACAAAGTCTCCTCAGCTCTCTGCTCACCTGTGCTGCTGTAATTGTGGGTGGGGATGTCTCACCCATGCTGGTATCAGCAGAAGGATGGTTGGAGGATGAAGTACTCCAAGGTTAGAGTAGGTTAGGGTGGTCAAACCTGTTAAAGAAGTTGTTCATTTGGTTTGCTCTCTCCACGTTTCTCTCGATGGTGGCACCCCGCTTCAAGCTGCAGCCAGTGATAATTTTCATCCTATCCCAAACTTCCTTCATGCTGTTATTCTGCAATTTCTCCTCCAGCTTTCTCCTGTACTGCTCTTTCGCCACCCTGAGCTGGACTCGGAGTTCCTTCTGCATGCGCTTGAGGACATGCTGATCACCACCTTTAAAAGCCCTTTTCTTCTGGTTCAAAAGGCCCTTGTTGTCACTTGTAATCCATGGCTTGTTGTTAGCATAGCAGCGTACTGTTCTTACTGGAACTACAATGTCCATACAGAAGTTGATGTAATCAGTTGTGCAGTCAACAGCCTCTTCAATGTTCTCACTATGTGACCCCAGCAGTATATCCCAGTCTTTAGTTCCAAAGCAGTCTCTCAGAGCCTGCTCTGCCTCAGGGGACCATTTCCTGAATGATCGTGTGGTTGTAGGTAGTCCCTTCACTCTTGGTTTGTAGTGAGGCTGAAGCAGAACCAGGTTATGATCTGCTTTCCCAAGCACAGGCAGCGGGGTGGCGCTGTATGCGTCTTTAACGTTTGCATACAGTAGGTCAATAGTCCTATTTCCCCGGGTGCTACAGTCCACATGCTGGGAGAAGGCAGGTTATGTTTTATCCAGCGTTACATGGTTAAAATCTCCAGCGATTAGCACAAGCGCCTAAGGGTGCTTCATTTGTAACTTGGCAACTGCGGAATGGATGATGTCACTCACTATCTCCATATTCGCTCGAGGGGGGATGTAAACAATAACAACAATCACGTTTCCAAACTCTCTTGGCAAGTAATAGGGACACAGACTTACGGCCAACAGTTTGATGTCCCTGCAGCAACTGGAGATTTTAACGTTTATATGTCCAGAGTTGCACCACCTTGTATTTACATAGAGAGCGAGTCCTCCTCCTTTCCGCTTCCCATGGGTATTTGCGTCTCTGTCCACTCTAACTGTGCTAAACCCGGGTAGCTCCACGTTAGCATCTGGGATGGTAGTTGTTAGCCACGTTTCACTTAAACACAGCAAGCTGCATTCTCTGTAGGTTCTGACATTTTTCAACAGCACAGCCAGTTTGTCGATCTTATTTGGTAGTGAGTTCACATTTCCAAGGATCACAGAAGGCACCAACGGTTTATAACGGCATTTTCTCTCAAGCTGCTTGACTTTTTTCTTATCTTTTATTTTTGCGCCAGCTCGGCTGCCCCAATATCGTCTTCTTGCCTCGTCAGGTAAATAGGGAACCACACCGGCATGGGCATTTCTTCTCAGTGCTTTAAGTTGACTACTTGAATAGGCGAGTCTCGGAGTGTAAAAATCCATGTCAAGTAGTAAAAATAATAGTGTCCAGGGAGCGATTCCACATAAAAGTGATCAGTGAAATAGAGAAAAATAGAAAAAAAAAAAGGTAAAAAGATACACAGAGCTGCTGGAATGGCTGCCACTCGCTGCGGCACCGGAAAATCTGTAAGCAGATTTCTGTCTATTAGAGGAAAGAGTATAGATCTGTGGCACCAACACCTATTTTGCTCGTTTTCAACGTAGACAATGTATGGAAGTCTGTTCAGTTTACTTAATAAATGCAAAGGAAGAACCGATTATCCATTTTTTCTGCATGATTCTGCTTGATTTTTTAATACATGTACATTTTATCTTGTGATTGATGCAATGAATCAGAAATCTAATATCACATATTTGTCATTTAGTGTTTATTATTTATTTTAACAAATTTCATTTTTGTCAAGTTGAAAATCAGTTCTTTTCAATTTCACTTTTTTAGCCCAGGGTTGATCTAGAAGGACAATAACCACTTATGAGACACGTTTTTTTTTTTTAATTGAGAAAATGAATCTCTGCATGTACATGCATTTTATCTTTTTTTTTACCCAGCAATTGTCATAGTGCTGTCTAATGAATATTTCCGGAGGTGTTTAGGGTTGCAGTATCTGGTAATTCCGAACAAAAGAACAGTAACAGCCATATGCAGGTATATTAGTTCCTGTCTCATGACTCCAGACATTGGCAAGAATGGCTACAGTTTCCTTATTCCAAACTTTTAATCACCTACCATTGCTTGCCCATACTGTTCAGGTTTATAAACTTTTGTCATCCGTTCATAAGCCACAGCAACACTTGCTTATTTAAAGGTATAACTTCTGGAAACACCAGTGCAGTTGGCTAAAGTTATCTAATATATAAAGCATAGTCGATGTGCGTGCATATGTTTGTTTGTCCGCCATACAAATCTGCACCGGGCGTCCAATCGCCACCAAACTGGGCATGGGGCTCCTTTGTGACCAAGAGGAGGTCATGGTGTACGTTTGGTTGGGAAAAATGTTCATGGTGAAGGGCAGGGCACCTTTTCACCTTCGGCACATATCCACGTACTTCATCGACAAGATGGCCGCACGCTGCAACAAACCTTCACAGTGGCACCATCTAGCAGCATGTTTGGTCCCTGTGTGTCGCTCTTTATCCTTGATTCTTTAAATTCCCAAGAGATAGCGGAAGTGTCCAAGTATGAGAAGGCCGGCTGCTTTTATTGGGTGAAGGGGGACTGCCTTATAGATATAAAACGTGAACGACCCAGTGTGCATGACTGGCTCACACACCCATATTTCCTCGGGTCACACTCCCACACGCACTGATACTGCAATATTTCATTCGCCAACATCCTTTATGTGGCAGCACATTTGAACAGAGACTCAGCATAAAAAGACAGCATCCTTCCTCCGTCATTTTTCCCACACGCAGCACCGCTTGAAGGTCACTTCTCTCTGTAGTTACCATCGCCAACATCCGTTAGATACCAACACACTTCAACACAAACGTTCCTTAGAAACAGAGCACACCTCCCCGCCATTTTTCCCAGTACAGTTTCAGTGCTACTCTTTCTTACTGGCTTTTGTATTTGTGGTGCTATTTCCTTGCTTTCCGACTCACAGTACGATTTCAGTGTTGCTCTTTCTGACTGACTGGTGCTATTTGTTTGCATTCCGACGTATTGTAAAAAAGGTAAATTAATCTTACTGTTGTGCGTATTTTGTACGTAATACCATGTAACACATTATAATTGTCCTGCTTTTCGCGAATATACACATGCCACTGAAAAAAAGATGTACAATTCACCAGTCCACTTCAGGTGCCAGAAAAAAGTCTTTTTCAAGGGCGTCTTAAACGCCACAGCAGACACAATCCAAAGTGGAGGAACTTAAAATAAAATGTGAATCAGAAAACTGTTTGTCCATCCATCCATCCATTTTCCAACCCGCTGAATCCGAACACAGGGTCACAGGTTCTATTTCTATATTCTGTTTCTTTCATTTGGGAAATTCACCGGTTATAGATTCCCGGGCAGCGCCGGGTTCTCTTGCTAGTTACCAATAAATTACAAATTGGCCAATTGCAAATTCAGACAAAAATCTTACAATTAACTCTTTTTAGTCATTAGTTGATTTAATGATAGATAATTGTAGCATGATGAATGGTATATTTAATTAAATAATTCCAGAGTGCTTAGAAGGTTGAAAACATCTTGTGAAAATTATAGCCTTTCTAACTACTAGTTTGTTTGTTTTATTGGAAAGTTCAACCAGTAATTATAACTATTTAAAGTTCTTTATGCATAATTCTGTGGATTTATGCCAGTTCACACCATTCAACAGAATCGGAATGTGCATTCTAAATTACCCCTCTTTTATGTTTCTTCATAAGAACTTTAAAATCTAAACTCAAAACCATCCATTTTGCTGCTTTGCTTATTTTCAATACTTCACTCTTCAATGTTGTTGAATGTATTTATTTTTATAAATATTTCAGAATTTAGATATTACATCTACCTGTATTTAGCCAGAGTATTTCTGTTCATTCAACACAAATAGTATTATATGGAAATGTATTAGGATGACAGAGAAGAAAAAATCATGGACACAGTGACAGAAAAAAACAAACCTATTGCAATGGCTTAAGTGGCAGGAACAATTCCTGGATGGGGCACAAGCCCTATCGCAGGGTGAGCTCACACAGAAAAACACTTGTGCCAATTTGACATTGACAAATCACCTAACCTGCATGTGTTTAGAAGAAAACTGGAGCAACCTGAGAAAATGCACAAGGAAAACATATCATATCATGAATTTACTATGTTCTTTGTACCAATTTCTGCCTATGGCTGCTGGTGGCGCAAGAGGAAGTAGCAATTAACAACTTGGTCAGGGAGCAAGTAGAATGTGAAGCATTTAACATGCCACTTTAGTTACAATGGAGTTGGAGAAACACTCTTAACCTAACCAGCGATCTTAAGATGGAATTTACAACATTCTTAATGTTAAGATGCCTTTGGAAAATGCAGATTGGGATAATAGGGCTACAGTGTGATTGTTTCAATATATTACATACATAAGTCTGCCTTTTAAACATTTGAACTAATGTACTATCCATACAAAACTTTAATCATTTAAACGTATCCCTGGACAGACTTGTATGTGCTGCTACGTTCGTATGTACAAGGTGTTTTCTTCCGTTTCTGCAAAGTTATGGATCATGTGATCACATTTTATTTTGACATTTTGACTTTAATCATTAAAAATTTGTAGATTAAAGTTGTAATGTAAAATGTAATTGTGAAATTGACCTGTTATTTTTCTTTACTGTGACACTTTTTTTTTCTCCTCTTTTCACTGGCATTAATATGCTTCTGCATTAATGGATAAAATAATTGGTTTATAGTCCCCCACTGAGGCACGTAGGAAGTCCAACTGCCTAGCCACTAAGCCATACTGCCCACATTTAATTTTAAATGATAGAAGCACATTTTATAAATGTGCATGTTTCAAGATTTCAGAAGAGTATAAGGTTATTTTTCATGTATATTTTTTAATATTAAGCTTTATCAAGATGAAGGTAAGTGATTTTACCTTTTTTAATTCCTATACTGAAGCAAATAAGTACCCTTTTTTAGCGAAAGGCAGAAAAAAAATTGATCTCAGTTCATTCACAGTTCAGTAAACCTGTCGATTTTTTTTTCCTCAGTATTAATGTTATTTATTTATTTTTCTTCTTGACACAATCAAACATTTGGTCATCCTGAGCACTAAAAGCAAATGCTTTTTGAATGGGTGAATCAATTGCTTCCGAAGATATTAAATAGTCAGGACTAGAACTAATTTTAACCATATACCAATCTTAAGAATGTGCCAGTGTTAAGCATTTACACAAAAAATGGCTATATCTAGGATAGCCTTGAATAGAACTTTAGATGTTTGTGCATACATAATATAGATAAAAATCATTTAAACATTGAACCAAAGTGTGATTCCACAAAACGCTGATGCTGTTTTACTAACAAAGCCCCTTTAGTATCTTATGATCGGAACTTGTCATCTCTACCGTTTACAATTTATGAAAGTGGTACCTGCATTTTGACAACCTGATAAATCACTTCTTATATTTGCCTTTGCCATTATTAGGACACAAATGTGAGCCTGTCATTCGCTACTACCTCTTGGCACTTTCAAGAATAGCTTTGATAGATGAGGTCAATAAATAATTACTGGGTATAGCTCATATATCATTTTAGACCACTGCCTTATAAGGTTATGTAAGAAAAATGTAATGCTTGTTTGGAGAGATTCAGTTTGATGTGTACTGTATGTGCATTGACTTTTTACATATTATGTTTTTTGCAGCCTTATGCTAAAATCATTTAAATGTATTTTTTCCCTCATCAAGGAACACTGAATACCCCAGAAAGACAAAGAGAAAAAAAGATTTTAGATTTTTTTTTAATTTGTCAAAATTAAATCCAGAAAAGTGAAGGGATCTGAATACTTTCTAAAGGCAATGTAAATGTGAAATAGTTTAGTAATATGTTGAGTCATAATTATTTTTAAAGGTGTTCATTTTTTAGCCTTTGGTGTAAGAAAGTGTATTTTTTTTATTTGGTAATGTTTTGCATTGATATTTCAAAAATCACAAAATAAATTTATTTTTAAATATTTTTTGGAAAATGTCCACCCTATATTTAGCATAAATTTTAAATGATTTAACTTGGCTCGGATGTCTTTGTTCAAGCACTATTGATTTAGTGAAGGTTAGTAGTAATATATGATGGATCTGTCATTATTTTAAACCGCCCTTCTCTGTTTGAGATCTATGAATATTGGCACACCATTTCTACATTTAATCCTTTTAATCATCTTATTTTGACATATTCTTGTGCATGTAAGAGGTCTTTAGAGAACACATATTTTCATGTTTTAAATGCCTCCTGAAATCTGATTTTGTTGCATTGTCACCATATCAGCAGAAATTGTAGAAATATAATCAATAAATGTAGACTTTGATCTGACTGGCTTCAAAGTAGCTCTAGTAAATGAAAGTAAAATCTCAAAAGGAACCTACTTTCTTTTATGTTCTTTGCATTCATTATTTTTTCTTCTATTTTTAATTTTTCAACTCATTTAATCCGATTTAAGGTCACAGGGGGGCATATATCTTGGCAGAACCTACATGCCAAGCAGATACCATACCTGGACATGACACCAGTCCATCACAGAGTCCATTGAATCACATTCACACATGAGCCAATTTGGAATTATCAGTCAACATAAGAGTGTGTTTGTTGAGGTGGGAAGAAAATCTACTGTATATACTCCAGGAAATATCAGTACAGACTCCGGGATGATGTAAAAACAGAAAAAAAATGACTGTACAGGTTTCAAACCAAGAGCAGTGGGTCAAGGAGGTGGCAGTACTACCACCTGCGCAAGTATAAATAGATCTATTCATTTGTTTTATTAACCCTATTTTCCATTATTTACATTTTAAAAGAATATTATGGCTAAAAATTTAAATTAAAAAAAAATAATTAATTTCCATTTAAGAAAGATGCCTAATTCATAGTTAGTATCTTGGGAAGCTGCACCACACCTCAGCAACATTATGCACAAGACAGGGCCTAGCCCTCAAAAAAATACTGTTCCATTATGAATCACCTTCACCCACATTGATTTAAAAACACTGTATTATTAAATGTTAGTAACACTTATTTGTAAATTCAGATTCTGTTTTCATGTAAAATCTAGAAAGACTGTATTATTTACTTTTTTCTGCTTATTTAACTAAGTGAAAATAATTCCTTTTTGAATTCAAGACTTCTTGTATTATTCAGGACACTGTCTATGAATGTATTATACTCAATAATGCAAACCTATAAGACATTATTGTTGAGCTCTAGTAACAGGAGTATTTGATTCTTTACTTTTTTGAAATTCATACATGTGTGTTTTGGTATGCAGGTACTGGAAAATTTAATTTGCAAAACTGTACTGTACCAGCATTTTGTTAATTGTGGTGCCAGAAGTAAAATAGTAGTTTTCAAGCATCTTGCGCTCAGTTGTTTATTAGTCCTAGGGAAGCCCCCTGCTCTTTGATGAAATATACATCTAGCTCAATTCACCAGGAGGAGACCAAAGGAATATAAATGTACTGCAGATTTCAAGGAGGGCACAGACTTCAAGTATTGATTTGTAAAGTGCAGTAAGGCAGGGAGGTGTATGATTGTGCAGTAGAGGGAGGATCCTGTGAGTTGGGGATTGATGGGGGTAGTTATCCGTTTTTTGTTTCTGTACCAGTATTGGGGTCCGAAGGCTTGTATCAATAGCCATGTCAAAATTTTAGCAATGGTCCAACATTAGTGTGATCTGAATGACAATTGGTTGCTGATTGGGTGAAACTGTTATTTGCAGTGTGACTTTTGAGACCATAAAACTTCCAGTAAAATTTCATCCACAAGTTCTTTTATATAGGAGATTATTTTTTACTGTACCTTCCAAAATATCTTTCTATGGAATTGTAGATTACATTTTGACATGGTGTTTTACCCAAAATCTTTGCATAAGGAAGGTGTGGTTAGTCTTCTTCTTTCGGCTGCTTCTGATGGATGATCTGCTGTGGTGACCCCTATTTCCATATCCTCCTGTCCTCTGCATCTTTCTCTGTTACACCCACCACCTGCATGCTTTCTCTCACCACGTCCATAAACCTCCTCTTTTTCTCTTACCTGTCAGCTCCAACCTTAGCATCCTTTTCCCAATATATCCAGCATCTCTCTTCTGCACAGGTCCAAAGCTATGCAATCTTGACTCTCTGAACTATCTCCAAATGGTCCAACCTCAGCTGACCCTCTAATGTACTCATTTCTAATCCTATCCATCCTTGTCACACCCAGTGCAAATCTTAACATCCTTAACTCCACCTCCAGCTCTGTCTCCTGTTTTTTGGTCAGTGATATAACATTGCTCGTCTCACTACCATCCTGTAGACATTCCCTTCCACTCTTGCTGATACCCGTCTGTCACAAATCACTCCTGACACTCTTCTCCCCCCTGCCTGCACTCTCTTCTTCACCTCTCTTCCACACACCCCATTACTCTGTACTGTTGATCCCAGGTATTTAAACTTACCCACCTTTGCTAACTCTACTCCCTGTATCCTCACCACCCCTCTGGCCTCCCTTTCATTTAAACAAAAGTATTCTGTCTTGTACCTACTGACCTTCATTCCTCTTCCTCTCTAGGGCATATCTCCACCTCTGTCATCTTAAGCCAGCCACATGGGATGCACAAAACATTGTGTTTCTTTGTGCCTGTCCCAAGCCCATATAAATGAGGAGGATTATATCAGGAACAGCATCTGGTATAAACTTTTCCCACATCAGAGGCCCTGGTTAACAACAACCACCACTAGTACTATTGACCAACAGGGTGCTGGTGGAAATTGGGCTGCTGTTGGCCGAATAAGGGGGTAAGGTGTGTACAGAGGCAGAAGGAGAGGAGGGAGGTAAATAGATTGGAAGCAAGGGTAGGAACTTTGAATATTGTGAGTATTTCTGGTAAGGGGAGTGAATTAGCTGATGTGATGTAGAGAAGGAAGATTGATATATTGTGCATGCAAGAGACTAAATGGAAAGGACGTAAGGCTAGGTGGATTGAGGGTGGGTTTAGATTGTTCTATCATGGTGTAAATAGGAGGTGAAATGGGGTAGGGATTATCCTGAAGGAACAGTGTTTCAAGAGTGTTTTAGAGGTGAAAAGAGTGTCAAAGTGATGATTATGAAGCTGGAAATTGAAGTTGTGATGATTACTGTTGTTGGTGCATATGCCCCACAAGTTGGGTGTGTGATGGATGAGAAAGAAGATTTCTAGGGTGAGTTGGATGAAGTGGTAGAGAGAGTGGTGATTGGTGCAGATTTCACTGGACATGTTGGTGAATGGAACAGAGGAGATGAGGAGGTGATGAGTAGGTATGTTGTCAAGGAGAGGAATACAGAAGGTAATTTTGCAAAAAGGCTGGGCATGGCTGTGGTTATGTACTTTAAGAAGATGCACACAGGTAGATTATATCTTGTGCAGAAGGGTCAGTCTAAAGAAAATTGTAGACTGCACAGAGGTGGCAGGGGAAAGTGTAGTTAGGCAGCATAGGATGGTGGTCTGTAGGAGGATGTTGGAGATCAAGCAGAGGAGGAGAGTGAGGGCAGAGCCAAGGATCAAATGGTGAAAGTTGAAAAAGAAAGACTGCAAGGTTGAGTTCAGGAAGGAGGTAAGACAGGCACTGGGTGGCAGTGAAGAGTTATCAGACAGTTGGGCAACTACAGTAGAAGTAGTGAGGGTGACAGCAAGAAGGGTGCTTGGTGTAACATCTGGATAGAGGAAGGTGGAAACCTGGTGGTGGAATGGAGAAGTACAGGAGAATATACAGAGGAACAGGTTGGTGAAGAAGAAGTGGGATAGTCAGAGTGGTGCATAAAGTAGACAGGAGTACAAGGAGATAAGGCGCAAGGTGAAGAGAGAGGTGTTGAAGGCTAAAGAAAAGGTGCATGATATGAGAGAATTGGACACTAAGAAGGGAGGAAAGGATTTGTACTGATTGGGTACAAGTTAGGGCAGGTCAGGGTGATAAAGGATAAAGATGGCAACATGCTCACAAGCGAGGAGAGTGTTGAGCAGATGGAAGGAGTACTTTAAGAGGCTGATGAATGACGAGAATGAGAGAGAGAAAGTTGGATGATGTGGAGATAGTGAATCAGGAAGTGCAACAGATTAACAAGGAGGAAGTAAGGACAGCTATGAAGAGGATGAGGAATGGAAAAGTCATTGGTCCAGATGACACACCTGTGGAAGTATAGAGTTGTTGGGGAGAGATGACAGTGAAGTTTTTAACCAAATCGTTTAGTGCTTAATTTTAAAAAGTAAGAGGAGCCCTGAGTGGAGAAGTAGTATACTGGTACCGAATTTTAAGAATAAAGGGGATTTGCAGAGCTATAGTAACTACAGAGGGATACAATTGATGAGCCACAGCATAAAGTTTTGGAAAAGAGTAGTGTAAGCTCGGTTAAAAAGGGAGTTGAGCAGCAGTATGGTTTCAGGCCAGGAAAATGCACAGCAGATGTGATGCTTGCTCTGAGGGTCTTGATGGAGAAGTATATAGAAGGCCAGAAGAAGTTGCATTGCATCTTTGTGGACCTGGAGAACGCATACAACAGGATACCTAGAGAGGTGTTCTGGTATTGTATGAGGAAGTGTGGAGTGGCAGAGAAGTACGTAAGAGTTGTACAGGATATGTATGAGGGAAGTGTGACAGTGAGGACTGACGGATGTATTCAAGGTTGAGGTAGGATTACATCAGTAATCGGCTCTGAACCCTTTCTTATTTGCATTGGTGATGGACAGATTGACAGACAAGATTAGACAGGAGTCCCTGTCAACAATGAGATTTGCTGATGACATTGTGACCTGTAGCGAGAGTTGAGAGCAGGTTGAGAAGACCCTAGAGAGGTGGTGATAAGGAAATTGTGGTCAGTATTTTTTTTTTTGTGAAATTAATAAGGTATGATACAAAAATATCTCATAATTATTACTCTTAAAGTCTTGAAAGTTTATCATTTGCTCTCTCTCTGTTCTTTGGGCCCCCATAGAAATTATTTATAGATTTTGTTTTGCTTGCTTAATTTGTTTTGTTTTTGTATTCTTTTCTCAGTTATAAAATGGTATGCTGTTAATTTATGCTGTTTACTCTTGTGTTGGTACTTATATGTTTATTTCAAGACCACTAAATGTTCACTGTGTATTCTTATTTTTTCCACTGGCCTAAAACATGAGCAATGAGATGGTTTTAGCTCTTGGGAGGTTTGCTTTTCCACCTGATAACTGATTTGTCCTGCGCTAGATTTATTTAGAAGATATGAAAGGAGAACTGAAACACTGAAGGCAACTTTGGACCTACCATGCAGCTTGACAAAGCATCAATTATTTGTCAGTCCCTAGATTTTAGAGCCCTTAGTGTAGATTTTCCTCAAACTCTACAAAATCCCCCTCACTTACCTTCATCTTCTGGTTATTTTACACTTTAAATTAGAAAATAAAATACATCTGTTCAAATACTAATTATAAAGGCTATTTTACACTTGCATATTAAATTCTTGAACATTGAAATTGTTACATCTGACGTATAGTTATATATACACAAACTGTTATTAGGTGGCAAAGCTGCTGACAGCACTTGCTCTTGTTAAGTCCAAAATGTATCTCACTCAATGTGGCCAATTGACAGGACTGACAATTATATTTACCTTTCCTATCATATGTATGACTAAGATAAAATGTCCTCCTGTTGCTAAGCAATGGTGTCAGTTTGAAAGACATTTCAAATGCAGTTCATAACACATCAGATATTTGATTTTTTTTCCTGCAATGTTTATTGTTTTGATGGAGTTATATTTAAAGAATAGAAAGGAAGAGTAAGGTAAAAATACAAGTTTAGAAGCATAACTCTACTGGATTAATGCAGAGTCACTTAAACTTTTTAATAAAAGTTTTACAGAAAAGAAGTTCACTAAGATTTCAGATAACACTAAAAGAGAGAGGCTCGCAGGACTTCTAGAAGAGGACAAAGCTAATTCAAACAAATTTAAAAAAAAAAAAAAAGAAAGGACTAGAAATAAAAACTGACCGTCACATAATTTAGAATGTGTTCTACGTACAGTTCACCTTTGCTTAATTTCTTTCTTTTACAGATTTGACAGTCCAAAATATACCCTTATATCATACTCGGCCAATAAGAGATGCAGCCAGGTACATTTTGGCTGTGACTCTTTATCATTTTTAGCCTTCAGTTGAATATTCTTAATGTAGAAACAGATCTACATCCACTTACGTCTTTCACAGGTACGGTGGATGGAACTCCGTTATTCAGGGCACAAAAAATGCACTGTTTTTTCTCTTGCTGATTACTTCTACTATTTGGGGACAAACGTTTGTCACCTGCTTTGTACTAGCTCATGGGTGTGCTATGTAGCATAGGAGAAGGTTCTTTCTTTCTTGTTTTCCTCATTTTCTTTCACTTTTATATCATGGATTAAGAAGTGATGAAGACACACCAGAGGAGCAGAATGTCTTAAAAAATTAGTGTAATTTATTTTTTACTGCATAATGACTCATTTTATTTTTTCATAATGCTAAGTAAAGAATCAGTACAATTTAATCTTTAAACTTTATTCACGAATATAAAGGAAAGAAATTAAAGTGCAGCAGCTTTGTCAGAAAAAATAAATCTATGCTTTAACATTAGCAGTCATATTTTTTCAATAGTCTAAATGTGTGGAAAATCTCATTACTGCTACAAATCAACATTTTTTTTAACCTCATAAATTCCATAGAATTTATAGTAGCCTGCAATACATTGTAGGGTATGTTTGTGTTGTTATCCCTTTGTTCAGTTTAATAAAATGGTGATTATATTCTGTCCTACATTTTCTACAGACATGAATCATTTTGTTTATATTCATAGATATTTGAAGCATTGACATTTTTACATTGCAGGTTGTAGCCTCAATCTGTTCGCCATTCAGTTATGAATGATGAAAGTAGTCAGTTTTTGAATCCAGAGTTTCATGTTAATGATTTTTTTTCTTTTTTATTATTGCTTGGTATTTATTCTTAGGTATTCATGTAGTATTGTTGAAATTCATCTATAGTTTGAGCATTCAGAATAGTCCATGTAGCCACCCGTTTTCTAACCTGCCCATGCAGTTTGTGATCTTAGAATAGTGGTTCTCTTTTCTGGCCCTGCAGAAACAAATCCTAAATAGAATGCCTGTCTATAACAGTACATGCTATCACAGAGAGTTAAATCACGCAAGGGGCAGTGTTCCTAGTTATGCATACATGACAGTCTTTCGGATGTGTGAGGAAAACTCACACAGTAAGGAAGTAGTACTTAACTCATGTAGTTAGCCGTCATCTGCTATAAGGTTTGCATTCCATTTTGTTCTTGACACATGAGCAGAGTATAAAGTTTTGAGACATAAGCGGTCTGTCTAGTGATGATCAGTCCATTATTGTTTATAATGTAATTCTTAGATGAAGATGACAAAAGTATATTTTGAATATGGGTTTCATGTAATTCAGTTCATTAATATTAGCATAATATTCTTTTGATTTAACCTAATTTTTCCTAAGGATTTAATTGTTATTTCAATTTTTAAGCCTGTTTTCACCTCAGTGGCAGAGTGGTGGCTCTGAGGCTAGGGATCTGCATTGGCAATTGGAAGGTTGCCGGTTCGAATCGCATAAATGACAAAAGGGACTCTGCTCTGTTGGGCCCCTGAGCAAGGCCCTTAAACCTGCAATTGCTCTGTCCTGGATATGACGTTAATCTGCATCCAGCCCTGAATGTAGGCCCTCCAACCTGCAGGGAAAAACTTGGGGGTTGGTGGCAGAATTGGCACTCCAGCCACCATAAAAAACCTTACACTGTTCCACTCCATCTGAACTTGTGTGGTGCTGAGGTGTCACCCGTTGCATGGCTGCACGCAGGTCCTAATCTGGATCTAGAGTTAGTATGTCGTGTGGTGGGTGCGGCAATGCACTGTATCAGCGGGTGCTCCTAACCTCTCTCTCTTTTCACCTCTAGGGTATCAGAGTGGTAAGTGATGTTTCCTCATGGCTTCAGAAACCTTGGTTCAAACCTCAGTGTCTTTACTGTGTGTATTTTTGTTTCTCCTGTGTACATGTGACATTTACCTGGGATCTCCAATTTTCTGCCACATACCAAGCACTTGAACATAAGGTGAATTCTGTCTGTACCAGTTTGACTGTTTTCAGACTGTTAATGGAATACCCAACCTAAAAATGGTCATTTTTTTATGTCTGTCACTCATCTTATGTTGTTTGTAGTGGTGGCCCAGAAAAAATTTTTGTTATATTTACGTGGAGAAGAAAGATAAAATAATTCATGATGCTGTAGGCTTGAATGGGCACTCAGCTTGAACAACCGCAAACAAAACGTCCAAAACTGTCAAATCATTTGTGTGGGATAATCCACATGTCAGGTATTATGTCGTATGCTAGCAGTTTTGTGTCGAGCCTTCCTGTAAATTTCTAAATATAAGCATTACCAAGCAATCAGACAGTCATATTGAAATATAGAAAATAGAGTCCAATCAAAACTACATTCAATATATCATTTCAAAGAAAGAGTTGAATATATTAAATCATTTTATGATTTACAGTATTCCTCTTTATTGTTTACTTTTTCTCCCACAAGTGTTCAGTTGAATTTCATATTCAGGGATAATAAAGCCACCTTGATCTTGACATTGTCACCTTGATAGGCTCTAATTACCCCTGATAGTAGAATGGAAAGGGTCTTCTTAAATGATATATGGATGTATCTGTGATAATGCTACCTTTGTTTTTTTGATTATAAGTGCATTTTTGGTCGCTGTGAAGACTGGACATTCTCCTGGACCTTATAAACACATACATTTTGCTCTTTAAACAATTCCTGTAGCTCACTGAGCTGGTTTTTGTTATGTTTGCTGAGATGCATTTGCATGGATGTTCTTCAGTGCTGAATGTATGAACTATAGATAGTGATTGGTAAATAACACATATTGATAGTTTGTTAAGGTTTAAGACTGAAACACCCAAAATATTGTGCTGATACTTGTGTATATGAATATGGCCATAATGTGTCATAACATAATATTTTTAAGCCAATTAATCCAATTCCGGGCTGCAAGGGGCCGGAGCCTATCCCAGCAGCACTGGGTGCAAAGCCGAAACTAGGGGTTCACTGGGTCCACTCACACACAATCCTATACTCACAACCACACTGGAGTTAATTTATAGTCACCAGTTAGCCTCAGATTCACATTGGTGATTATAATATATTTTTTGAACAATTGTTTTATTTGGAGGAAAAAAATGTCCTCATTTTAACTTGTGGCTGAAAATGTTTTTGGCACTTCATTCAGTTAAATCCTATTTTACACATCACTTATTTAATCTAGATGATCACATTTTCTATACTCTCTTTTTTTCGTTTTGCATGTTTGACTCCTTATTAAGTCATGGACATGAAATGGATGCTCGAATTCAAATGAAGTTAAGTAATCCATGTAATTAACTAAAATGTCAAACCAAATTAAGCCTTTTATAGATCAGGCCGACCATTTCAATGCATTAGTATGGAATCTTAAAATACTTTTTCCAATGAATTATTCTTTTGCATTAATTTGTTATCTTTATTTCATTGCATATTCGTTGTTAGTTTCAGTATGTTTTAAGGTTTTTTTTTGTTACGTAACCCACAAAATCATACATATTTTTTTGCCCCACATTATGTCATAGTAGTGCACTGCAGTGAGGCTCTTTATACTTGGCCCTTTGTCTTATACTAGATCCAGTTCAAATTTGATTTTTCTGGTGTTTGAAACCATCTTATTTATGATGAGCCTTATATAAACTTGATAGACATTTTGAGGTCATTGGTGAAATGAGCACATATCCAAACTGTGAATGTGTGAACTATCAATGATGAATCAACAGTGTTTCATAGAGAAACCCTAGGTGTATGTGGCTTGACCACATTCTAACAAGTATATTGGCTCTGTCAATTTTCAGGTTCAACTTATCTGACAACTTCATTGATTTTGTGCTGCCACTGGTTGACACCTATTTCCAAGAACAGATGCATGTGAAGGGTATGGCATGATTGGCAACAAAATTAATAGTAAAGAACAAGTGATGAGATTGAAAACATCAGGAAATTGCTAATTACAATTTTTTTTTAAATTAGAAGTTTGCAAAATACATCAAAGAAAAACACTGCCTGCTGCTGGTCCTGCAGCAGACTGAATCTGCAAGCTAACCTGCTATTTGGAAAGATGTCCTGCAGTGAGCTGCTCCTCAGTGGACACCAAGGTCTTAAGTCCCAGCACAGATAATGACAAATCACCACAGAGATAACAGCACATGGCTGGCTGACTGTTGCCAGTGGGTGGGTTTAATATATGGGCTGGGGGAGTAATTACTATGGCAAGCTCCAAATAAAACATTGAAATTCCATTTATTAGAGCAGCCACAATAGTCCATGTCTCTTCTGCACCGTGTAGCACTGTCAAAGGCAGGACCATTGGTAAATATTCACATATGGTTGCTGTGTGTCATATAACAGACTTCAGCTAGCAAGCTATTGGTAAAAAAAAAAAAATGAGTGTCTGTCAAATGTAACTTAAAAGAGAAAGGAAAGGTTCGAATTATATTTAGAGCCCCTTTAGCTAAACTTGCTTCCCAAGTGGATGCACATATCATTTGCTAGATACAGCATGTACAGTATGCTCCTTTTTGTTATTTCTTTAAACATTTTATTATAGGGTTATTTGGGATGTAACAAATGAATTGAATCTTGGGTTTGAATCATTGTTTCAAGCACTGTGGATATGACATTTTATCATTTTGTATTGTTTTCGTTTAACTTATTAGTGCATAGGCATGTTAGCTGTTAAATCTTTAAAACCTGTTAATCATTTGAATTGAAGGGACTTTCCTACAACACTCTCCAGCATCTGCTTATTCATTTGCCACATTTGTGTGACGTTGTTCTTACGGCACACAACGCCACTGCATGTATCCTAATTCTGAGCGTCTGTTTTGTTTTGTCTGGCTGTAGGTTTGTGTTTATAAAGTGTCTTGGAATAGCAGTCACAGCATAAAGGTGCTATATAAAGTAAACTATAATTTACTAACTAACTAGATGTATACACCCAAGATACGAGGGTCCTTGACTTCATGAAAAGTCCTTTTTGCAGTTACAGCAATTAGTGTGGCAAATTCTGTTGAGTGCTACAGACAACTGTAGGAAATAAAGGTATGTGAAGCCAAGCATACCAGCATCTCATTGCTCTTTTGTGCAGCTCCTCCACTTGCCGCTGTTGCATCTGGGTCTTCACCTTCAACTTTTTGTCTTTCTCCACCTCCCATTGCATTGGAAAGGAAGAGCTGCAAAAGTTATGGATGGTGAAGAAATGGAGTTCAAGGAATTCTGTGCTTCATCTTGGCCTCTTCCTCCTTCACCCTCCGACTCACTGCCTTGATCACCAACAGCAAAGATACAGCCACCACTGCAGATCTTGCATTTGTTTTCTCCAATATTAGCTTCTTTACACTGGCTGAATGTCAGTTTTCAAATTGATTTTACAATCTTATTGCTAGTTTTTAAATCTTTACATGGGCTTGCTCCTGCTTATTTATCTGAATTGTGTGCTTTACACCAGCCATTTAGAGTGCTTACCTCTTCTGGTCAGTTGTCTCTTGTTGTCCCTCATACTAAGTGTAAAACTAAGGGGTACAGGGCCTTTGCAGCTGCTGCTCCTCGCCTGTGGAACTCTTTGCCTCGTCACATAAAGGAGTCGTCTACAATTGTCCTGTTCAAAACAAGATTAAAGACTCATTTCTATTCACTTGCTTTCCGTGACCTTCAGTAATAGTGATGGTTTCCTCATTGTGATTATGTAATCTTACTTCTATTTATTATTAACAAAATTTTATTTATGTTTTATTTTATTTCTATTTATGTTAATTGTATGTTGTTTCATCTTTTATTGTAAAGCAGTTTGGCCACAGCATTCCTATGTTGTTTTAAATGTGCTATATAAATAAATTGACGTTGTCATTCTTTTGTTTGGTGCGCATAATATTGATGCTATTTTTTTCTTGTCTTTACTGTACAGTTTGTTTTGTTATTTTTTAAATTAAAATACAAATACTGTGCATATAAATAAGAAATATATGTTTTCATTGTTTATCAAATATGAATACATACTGCATAATACAGTAGCTACGAAGGAGCATAATGGGAACCAGTAATCAGCAATTTTACTATATTATTTTATCATTTAATGAAGGGAAAATTCCTCTTTAAAGTTTGTTTTGACAGCTACTATTGAAGTGACTGTGTTCATTTTAAAGGGATTTGTATTATAAGAAAACTTTCTGTCTGTTTTATAGGGTGGTTGTTATCATGTGTACAGTACTAATGCAATACTTCACCACACTCTAGCGCCATGATTAGAGAGTACAGTGATTCCTCGCTATATCGCGCTTTGACTTTCGCGGCTTCACTCCATCGGATTTTAAATGTAAGCATATCTAAATATATATCACGGATTTTTCGCTGGTTCGCGGATTTCTGTGGACAGTGGGTCTCTTAATTTATGGTACGTGCTTCCTCAGTTTGTTTGCCCAGTTGATTTCATACAAGGGGCGCTATTGGCAGATGGCTGAGAAGCTACCCAATCAGAGCACGTATGCTCTGTGCTTCGCACACTTCAAAGCTCTAACAGCCCGTATTGATTTTTGATTGTTTGCTTTTCTCTATCTCTCTCACTTTCTCTGACATTCTCTGCTCCTGACGGAGGGAGTGTGAGCAGAGGGGCTGTTTGCTTAGAAGATACAGACGCTCCTGTAAAAATGCTGAAAGACTACCTTCACATTGATCCTGGGTGCTTCGTATACTTAAAAGCCCAACAGCCCTATTGATTTTTGATTGTTTACATTTCTCTCTCTGACATTCTCTGCTCCTGACGGCACTCCTTTGAAGAGGATGATCTGTTTGCATTCTTTTAATTGTGAAAAAGAACTGTCATCTCTGTCTTGTCATGGAGCACAGTTTAAACTTTTGACTAAAGGGTGTTATTTCATGTCTAGAGGGCTCTAATAATGTTAAAAAATGTATTTAGAAGGTCGAAAACAGGTTTTCTATGCTCTAACTGCGAAAATATTAGATTTATAAATAAAGAATACATGGAAATTAATTTATCTGTCTGGAGCGGATTAACCGCTATAAATGAGGGTTTACTGTATAACTGTGTGGAGAATATTTATGAACAGTGTGGGAGAGTTTATAAGGGCTTAAAATATATAAAAATAACCATACAAACATATGGTTTCTACTTCGCGGATTTTCACCTATTGTGGGGGTTCTGGAACGCAACCCCCGCAATCGAGGAGGGATTACTATACAACAACATTACCTCAAAAATTCTATCTTCCTTACATTTGGGCTGCAGAATGCATTACTCTTTTTATCATTTAAATTAGTGATGGTTACATGTTTGAATTAGAAGTGCTCGCCTAATGAGGGCTTCCAGGAGCCAATTATGTTAATACGGAGGAGAAGGCTGTGTGATAAAAAGTTGGTTGTTGTATAATTCACTAACCACGTCATTGCTAACAAGATATTTAAGAAACTTAAGAATCATGCCTGTTATATGTCAACTATAACTAAAAGCTGCAGCAATCGGGTGAGGAGTTTGCATGGTTTTTTTTATGGTGGAAGTTAGATATTTAAGGTCATGAAAAATGATGTAGGGGCACTTAATGTGTGTCTCAGTCTGGAGTAACACGTGTAATAATAAATAAGTGTCATTCTTAAAAAAATACATCTCTGTGTAGTATCTATCATGTGGCAGGGTACTTGGGAAGCTAGATTGCAGAACCTGTTTTGATAGCTACAAATTAAATATTGCATTTTTCTTGGGCTTATTTTAAAGTGTGGGGAGTTGTCATGCAAATAGTGAAAATGGTAATGTATTGTTGTAAAGGCAGCATTTCACAGTTTACATGCTGTGAAGTAGCATATGTTCTGTATCATTAGTCCTTTTCTTAAACAACGTGTTTATTTTGACCAAACTCTTGTTAAGTATTTTGTATTGAAACATTGTTGCACAATTTTAAATGCTTGTAATTCTGGTATAGATACAGATGTGACTTTAGAAGGTTTGAATATGCTATGCTAGTGTCATCAAGAGCATTCATTATCTTACGTTAAACTGCAGAAACCATACTTAAACACTAGCCAACCAAACTTCCATCTTTGTGAGGATAATAACTTTTAAGTCTCTTACACAGGGCTTACTGTATCTCTCAATTCTTGTACTTGTGGCAAATCTTTATTTATTTCTTTAGCAAATAGTTTGTCCATTTATTTTAAAAGACTTTACTCCTGTTTAGTTTTTAGCTAAGTCCATTTTGCTCTGTAAATGAGCAGCAGTCACTCCATTCTACAGTACCTGTTGTCTGAATTCTGTACATCAAACCCCTTGTTTACATACTGATATCAGATTAGGCAGCAGAATATCTCATGGAGTGTTGTTTTATTCATTCTTTGCATTTTTTGACAAATTCAGCAAATTACCGTAAGCTTAGAAAGTTAAATATGGCTATTTAGCCACCTTCACGCTTCATTATTTTGAGTATTTCTTTCTGTTACTATTATCAAAAAATTATCATTCTTCTTCCAACCTGTCACTTGCCTGAGTGAATTTAATTGTCTCTGCTCTGTGTCTTCTGCTGCTTCTTAAATGCAATCACCATTTCTTCTTCTCCTCCTTCTCTCCTCTTTTTCTTTTTCTGCACAGGTGACTTCTATTCCCTCCTTTCCAGATTGCTAGGGGAAAGGGAAGATGTTGTCCATGTGCATAAGTATAACCCAGCACAGAAAACGGAAGCAGATTTGGTTGCAGAAATTGATAACGTAGTCCAAAAGAAGGATCTTGGTTGGCCTACTCAAAAAGGCATAGCAGACTACAATGACAGAGCAGAAACAGTTCTCATAAGAGATAGAATTCACAAATTCCACAAGCTAGAGTCAACTGTAAGGCCTTCTGGGAACAGGATTTTAACAGCTAAACCACTTGATGGGTCTAATGCTGCCTACCTCCAGAAACCAGGTGGGTTAGGGAACTGTTTCTAGTTTTATATCTTTATTCATTTCCTTCTTGTTGAAATCACTGCCCAGGAGTTCCTGAATATAAGCAGAGCTTCCATAAAATGATTGCATGTGCAGCAGGGATCATTATTATTATCGGCACAGAAGCTATAAATCAACCTGTTACGGCTACCATAGCAGCAGTGTGGATTAGTGTCTCTTCTGCAGCTGAAGACACTTAAGAACTTAATTTACTGATTACACATTAATGTAGATCGATAGATTAGAAGCCTGTGCTGCACTTGCAGTATCCCCTGGAGTCATAACTTGTTAAGGTTAAAAGCTTCTGTGATGAGTTTATAATATGGGTTCTTGTTATGTTGTGCTATCTAAATTGAAACAATACTGATTTTCTCGGTAGGATTGTCACAGCAGTCAATATTTATTAAATTTGCTCATGTTGTAGTATACATTGTCTAGGCTGAGCTGACTTTTATAGCTCATTCCCCTTAGGTTTCAGTTAAAGCCTTCCATAATGGCATCATACTTGCCAGCATTTGTATTGTGCTCCCTCAGTTGCTAATTATGTTCAGGCTGTCTGTTAATGAAGGGATTCCATCATTGTATTTGATGTAAATAAACATTTAATTAGATTGCTGAAGAAAAGTAAAGATGCAGACAAAGGAGCTGTAATGCACATTTGTTGGACAGTGCCAGGGCTTTATAATGTATAGTATATTCCATGTATGTGAATGGCTTCCATTTATTTTCATAACAAGCTAGAAGTCTGTTCTGATCATTAAACAAAATATATAAATACTATACCTTACTAGGAAGTTTTGAGTCTTCAACTTTATGAAGCATTGAAAAAAATCATTATCTTCTCTAGTGTTTTATATTTAAAGTAGTTGTGTAAGCCTGTGCTGTAAAAAGCCCGGGGTCCTAGAAACTATATTGAAATCGTCAGAAAAAAAATTGAAATGTAGAGATGTCAAGTAAATGAAAGGAACTACTCTGGGAATCTCTCTTCCAGGAGAATTCATTTTGCCGACATCCTCGCATTGCTTGTGCATTGATGGCGGGAGGAAAAGTAAAAGAGATACCATTTTGCCGATGTTAGCATCTAAGTGACTGTCTTTCTTCTGAGGTTTCGTTTTGCTGACGTGATGGCCTCGCTTGTGTTATTAGCGAATTTTCTTTTTCCGCAGAGGCGGAGCCCTTACCCCAAATCCACCTCTCACTTCCAAGCTGGACAGACACACAAACTTCCACACGTAGACATTAATAAGATGTCTAGTTTTCAGCCAGCTCATAGGGTCACAAGCCTTGCAGTAGCAGTCAAATGGTTTCTTCACCTGGTGTGTTCTGAGAAATGGTGCACAATTCTTTATCATGTGATAGTAAGTGTTAAGATTAGGTATTTTACCATTAATTAACATTTTTATTAGCACACTCTATGATTGATCGATTCTCAGGAAAATTATGTGAGTTGTAGCAATTACTTCTGATTTATCGCAACAATTTCTGGCTACATTTTTATTCAGTAGTTGCAGTATAAATACATCAACTCAACATTTTAGTCTAACTTGTTGTTATTTGTATTCCTCTCAGTAATCCAGTGATGTGATTAGTGGTGCTGTCTCCCAACTTTAGGACACTGTGTTTAAGTCCAGGCCTTTTCATCCTCACTATTTCTATGTTACATGTGTGTACTCTCTTTGGGTTTTGTAACCCTGCTTTTTTCTTAAAAGTCAGAGATGTGCATATTGAATTAACTAACAAACCCAAACCGGACTGGATTTATTGAGAGCTGTTATGTACTGCATGTGCCGTCTGTGAAATTCACCTCACCAGATATTGTTTCCCCTTTTACAGCTGTAAAAAGCTTCACCTTCTCACAAACTTGAGGTCAGAAAATGGATGAGTGGCTTTTTTGTAGAAAACAAAATGATACCAAGAATGGTATTTGTGATCTCAAAAGGGATAAATAACAAGTAATTATAAACAGTTTCCAGAGACATCAAAGCATAAAGTTTGTGTTTGGTATCTCAGTATATTTCCTCTATTTTCACCTATAATTAATTATAAATTGCATCATAGCAGTTTATGCTTAGAGCTGTTATATTTAGGAATAAAGGGCAGTTTATATAAAGAGACACATTACCCAATTCAGATATGAGAATCACCAGTCAGCACGTACCACAAAGAACCTGAGATTTTATTATATTATATTTATTTTATATTCGCTTTGTCAGAAAGTACCGCCCTCCAAACATTTATTTAAAAGAGATGAAGATACAGAAATCGACAGCATTTTTGGGAAACTGAGTTCAAACTGAGCTGCAGCTTTAGCTTTATATACAGTGTGTGGGTGTGTGTATTTTTATATATATTGTGGTATCCGGCCGGGACGCCCAGGAAGACCGAAGGAGGGCTTGTGCCTCCTCCAGACCGCGAGGGGCGTCCGCCCTGGTTATGTTGGGGCCTCGGGTAAAGGGCTTGAAGCCCAGCCCTGTAGGGACCCGTGGCCACCGGCAGGCAGCGCCCCGGTGCCTGAATATCCCTGGAGCCCAGCACTTCCGCCACACCAGGAAGTGCTGGGGGGAAGACAACAGGGGACACCCAGACGGCTTCCGGGTGCGCAGCTGGCACTTCCGCCACACTGGGGTGTGGCTACGGAGGAGTGCCAGGAAGCAGCTGGAGCCCATCCGGGTTCTTATTTAAGGGGCCGCCTCCCTTCAGTCGATAGCGGAAGTCGGGTGGAAGAGAGACGGAGCTGGAAAGAGGACTGGAGGCGGCCAGGAGAGAGAGGCATTGAAACTGAGAGGCCTGGACATTGGGGAAACGGTGCTGAAGGCACTGGGGTTTGAGGTGCACGTGATTGTAAATAATTGTAAAATAAATGTGTGTTGGGTGAACAACGATGTCCGTCTGTCTGTGTCCGGGTTGAAGTCCACAATATATATATATTTTATGTATTTCTTTTATGTATGTGTGTGTGTGTGTGTGTGTATATATATATATATATATATATATATATATATATATATATATATATATATATATATATATAAAATTTATATATATATTAAAAAATGAATTAATCCTTTTTGTCTGACAATAGCTTGGATTTTTTCATTTTCACAACATTTGACTCTGTATACCTTGCTTGTCATATGTGTTCAAGAAACTCAACAAACGGAATATGTCTCTGTTGGGGAAGAACACAATTTTTTTCTTAACGAAAATATTTCTGGAATTTCTGAAAAACATATAGAGGAAAAAAGTAGAAAATGACTCATTTAAAATGTTTTATGTATGGATGTTTTTTCTTTCAAAGAAAATACATTTAAGTTATAATTTGATTACGCAAACTATAACTGATTATTTGATATGCCTTATAAACCAGTTTGGTAAATATTTTTTCCAGAGTTTCAGACTGATCGTTTTCAGTAGGTTCAAAAAACATTCAATGTATAAATGGAGCAGGTGAAACATCTGTTATTACTGGCTCAAGAAGAATTTACATAGCATTCTAGTGATACAAGTCTTAAACATGGATTTTCAAAGAAATCCTTGAATGCTTTTTCAGTTAGAATTAGAGATAAATTTCCATCACTCTCCGAGTTGGCTATGACATCTCCTGCTGCCATTTGCCACCAAATATTTAAGTGAATTGGCTTTTTCAACTTTTCTAATAAAAGCAAAGTGCCACTGCATTATTTACAATGTTGAAGTTGCTGTGAGATCTGTGCTGGCGCAAATATAAGCCAAGCTTTCATTTATTGTGTCAGAATAAATAAACCCATCCATCTTATTGAAGACTTTTATATTTATATTTGTTATTATATAATAATTATTTTTTTATTGAATATTATATTTTAATAAAAAATTTTTTTTTTTTAATTCAGTAAACCTTTAATACAAAAAAAGAGTGAAAAGAGAAGCATAATCGTTTAATACCACAAAATGGAGTGTTTGTTCCATTGGATAACTTCTATCTTTACTTTAAAATGTAATATAGCAAGTTCCAATGATGCTGCCCTATGAAAAGGGGCCACATGTTACATGATTTCCTAGCTTTTCTGACATCTGACTTACAGTATTTCACCTACAACACTTTTTATTTAGCAGTCTATGTTTTAAAAGATTAATCTAAAAATGTTTACTTAATCTGAAACTTTTTACTTGATAAGAATTGTGGCAGATAATGTGTAGAAGAATTCAGATCCCTTTTGAATGTTTAGAATGCTTTTGCCTGGCATTTTGTGTAACTTGTTTTTATGAAAGTCAGCAAACATTCACCCACAATTCCATGAAAGAGTCACAGCAGGTTAAAGTCTGTTCTAGCTACATTGTGTACACAAACTTAGAACAAGCTGTGGATGAACACCTGAGCACACATCTGCACTTGTACTGGTAACTTTAGAGTCATCAATTAACCTAACATGTGTCTCTTTGGAACCATGGGAGTGCAAATTTCACAGAAACAGTATGTAAACTACCTGTGATGCAGAAGTGCAAGTCAGTGGCAATTCCTTTGTCTTGATAGACTAAATCAATGTTGATACTTTCTTTAATTTGAATAATTTTTCTTTATTTCCATCTTAAAATGGGCTCTAAATATTCTTATTTTTATTTTAGGTTATCATTTGATAGAAATGACTGATTGGCCAGAGTCAGACTTTAATCTTGGACAAGTATCTGGGTTGGCTCTTGATTCAAATAATAACTTGGTAATCTTCCACAGAGGAGACCACAAATGGGGAGCAAAGTAAGTATTTTGTTATTTAGTTCAAATTATATTGTTAAATAATAGTTTCCAGTTGTTTTAAATTACCTTTTTTGCAGAATTTGTCTTTACATAGCAAATTTATTTTTTTATAAAATTATCTATACTAATAAAAGGCAAAGCCCTCACTCACTCACTCACTCACTCACTGACTCATCACTAATTCTCCAACTTCCCGTGTGGGTGGAAGGCTGAATTTTGGCAGGTTCATTCCTTACAGCTTCCTTACAAAAGTTGGGCAGGTTTTATATAGAAATTCTACGCGTAATGGTCATAACTGGAAGCTGTTTTTCTCCATTTACTGTAATGGAGATGAGCTTCAACACCGTGGGGGGGAGTTTCGTGTGACATCATCACGCCTCCCACGTAATCACGCAGTACATAGAAAACCAGGAAGACCTCAAAAAAGCGCTGAAGAAAACATGCATTATATAATTGAGAAGGCAGCGAAACAATAAGAAGCGAAGCGAAAGTGACATATACAACCATATTCATGAGTTCTGCTACTGAAACAAAGCACATGTAAACCTACACTTTAAATTAAGTTCATAGACAGGCTGCGCTGGCGCTTGTAATTTAGTGCCTGCCCATATAAGGCCGTCCGTCAAGCGGCAATCCAATAGCAAACTCCCACTAAATATTCACGGGTGAAGGACTGTGCTTATGGAGAGGAAGATGAGATGGTCAGGGTGGTGTTTGACACAAACTCAGCGAAACTGCGAGAGAAAGTTTTAAGTGCCAGGACTAAGGTAACATTAAATACAGCCATGGACATAGCACGAGATGGCACCAGCACAGCTGGGAACCTTCGATGCATGTACACCGAGTGGCTCACGGAACTGACGCAGTGCACAGATAAAAGCAACAGTTCCAAAGAGCTGAACAAAACCAATTACACAATTGAAAAGGCAGCAAAAATATGAAGCGCCTGATACATACAAGCATATTCATAAATCCAACTACTGCGAAACAAAGCACACGTTGGAAAAAGTCAATGTCCCGCTAAAGGAAGACAGTGTAAAAACCCATGCATGCAGTGTGTCAGGTCTCAGATAAAGAAGAAGACGAGCTGTTTATTGATGCAGTAAGAAACGAATCGATGAATGAAACCTGTCATCTTTACAACGATTGACAAACACGGAATGTAACTTGAACACAACACATCCTACAAATACGAACCTGATTGAAAGAAATAATGATAATCAAATCCTTGATGACAGCAACACTCAGTAACACTCACAAAACAAATACTGTATATTGACAGTCATGTTACGTTATTTTTAAAATGTTCCCTTTTCTTTTCTAGCTTTTTAACACACTACTTCTCGCTGCGATACGCTGGTATATATATATGTATATATATATATCCCGATCTACATACTCAATAATGGATACTTTATTCGCCATCAATGATTGTTTTGGTAAAGCCATACTCAGTGTATTCATTAGATGAACGGTAAAAAGTAAGAGCGAGGGAGGATGACTTATTGAGGCATGCAGGCTGTAGTGCGCCAACTCTATCTGAATTGCGCGATCACATTTGAAAAAATATATCTTTTCAAGTTCTATTTAGTCCATATGTGTCAAACTCAAGGGTCAGGGCCACATCCGCCCGGCGTAATTATATCCGCCCGCAGATCATTTTATATACTGTATTATTGTTATTAATGGCCCGGTATATGAAGCGCTGGTAACACAATAAACTACAGATCCCATAATGCAGCGCTTCAGCTGCCTTGCCGTAACACTTACCGCTAATCAAGTCTAGCTTATGATGCTGCAAGTTATTGCGAAGCTAGCTCACACGATGCTGAAGAGAAAAGTTGATTCTGAAAATAGAGCCTTTAAAAACCGATGGGAGGCTGAGTATATGTTTACTGAACCCGTGTGTCTCATTTGTGGAGCTAATGTGGCTGTAATTACAGAATTTAATCTAAGACGGCACTATGAGACAAAACATCAGGGTAACCTGAATGCAATGCAGAAGATACAGAAAGCAGAAGAATTAAATAAGAATCTGACACTTCAGCGGACGCTTTTACCGTGCACAATCACAAAGTGATTTCAAGTGAAGCTGCTTTTATGGGAGACACAAATGCACCAGTGCAATTTGCCCCACTTTCCCTGTTGCCAAGTAATGTTAAACCAAGTCGCCACTACGGTGTTCCCAAATACGCACTTTGCTGATAAACTGAGCGCACTGAGTTTGCACGGCGCTTTGGTGACTTTGAAGAACAAAAAGTCCGTCTACATGCGGCTCGAACCTTGTGCATGTTTGGTAGCACATATCTGTGTGAGAAGCTCTTCTCAGTGATAAAGACTAACAAAACAGCACACAGGAGTCGCCTCACTGATGAGCACCTGCAATCCATCCTGAGAATCTCCACAACACAGAACCTCACACCAAACAGAAACGAACTTGTTGCCAAAAAAAGATGCCAGGCGTCCAGCTCTAAAATGACATATGAGCAAAGAAAACTGAATGATTTGATTTGTTATTGCTGAAAGGAACACATTTTATTTATATTTCCAGGTTTTGTTATGCAGCATGTTCATATTTGAATTTGTATAATTTTGACAGGATATATTTTTATGGAGAGCAAAATCTTTTGGGATATTTAAAATCTAAGTTTATTTTTTATATAAAATTACATAAGAGTAAAGAAATTTGAATGTTTGTTTACTTTATTTCTAACTTGTATAATTTAGACAGGATATATTTTTATGGAGAGCAAAATATTATAAGTTGTTTAAGGTTTGAGTTGATTTATTCACTAATAATATTCCTGTCTGTTTTTACCATTCCTACCAAAGATATTTCTGTCGACTAAATAAAAATTCCTTCTATTTAAAATTTAAATAGAACTTGAACAAATACGATAGTTCATAATATCCACGCAGACTTGCACGTAAGAGCGGAGTCATCCGTTTTAACAAGCAGCGTATTGCACTGATACGAAATAGCTGTGTGTGTATATATGTAGATATGTATGTATATGTATATATGTTTATATATGTGTGTGTGTATATTTATGTGTATATGTATAGATATGTATATATATATGTTTATGTGTGTGTGTGTGTAAATATATATATATATATATATATATATGACAGCAACACTCATCACTCACAACAGTGACAAAACAATTACATTGACAATCATGTTACGTTATTTTCAAAATGTTTCCTTTTCTTTTTCATTGCTTCTTTAACACACTACTTCTCCGCTGCGAAGCGCGGGTATTTTGCTAGTAAATCAATAAAAGGATGAAACATTAGAATTAGGTGATGGTGCATTTCTGTTATGTATTTTGTTGGAACTGCTATAGTAACTTATTTGTGGTGAATCTCCCGAACCATGAGGACTTGGGACTTGAAATTTTGGAATGTAGGTTACCCTTGGCCCATAGGTGCTCGCTAAGAAACGGTTTTAAAGATTTCGTGGTCCAAGTGTCAAATTTCTTTTTTTTTTTTTTTTTGACCCATTCACTCCATTTCTTTCTAAAATAAATTTCTTTAAAGTAAATTAAAATAAATGTATTTTTTCTGAAGAGTACAAGTTTTGTTTTGATATTTTCAAGTTTCCATGAACTGTTTATAATTTGCCATTTATTTATAATACTGTCATGGTTAGAATGAATAGGTTACATGATGCCTCAGCTCATAAGTAGATAGGTGCCTTCCTAATACGCAGTTGTAGAAGTGTTATAATGTAGATAACATAAAACATCTCATAAGTGAAGTCTCTAGAAAGATAAACCTCCAGACTTTGATGATCAGCACTTGGAAGATTATAGTGAGGCCTTTGTCTAAAATTAAATTTAATTATTATTATGTGCACAACAATTATGAATGAAAACATTTGCAGCTTTGAAGTATGATTTATCATTAATATGCAAATAAAATAATAAAATTGTACAACAATTCCAACTGTTTTGAATGAGCGTCATGACACATACTCGTCACCTGAACAATAATTTAATTTAGTGATGAATATAAATCCATATTCCTACAAGTTATTTGTATCTTACGGGATATATATTCTGTGGGGTTGTCAAGTAATGGTGGATAAAAAGGTAGAGGTTTAGGAAATACAGAGGATGGATTCCTTCAGCTCTACTTTGATCCTTTCCCATTTGTTCACTTATCCTCATTTCATCTTCCCATGTTTAGTGTGTTAGTAGATGCGATTTGCATGTAGATCATGCCTTTCATTTTAATTACCATCTCGTCCTCCAATTGCTAATCGCTGGATCTTTGGTTACTCGTCTGTTGCATGTGCTGGAATAGCCTGAACACTACAAGAAGTTACATTTCTTTCTAATTAATAATCAGTAATTTCCTTCTAATTTGCATCATGTCTAGATGTTGAACTATTGAAAACTGTTGTTTCTACAGTGATTTGCCCACCTTGGCTATTCCTAAATCTTTTTGCTTGTTTGATTTGCTTTACTCTATGAAATAAAATATATTATTTCTGATAACTGGATTTTGCTTCTTCATTCCACTCCTTTTTGTGTTAAAATTGTATTGAATCCAAGAAAAAGGCTTAAAAGTGAAATTACACCTGTTTTAAAGGGTCCTTTCAATCTTTTGATTTTTTTTTTAATAATCATCATCCCCTATATGTTTAGATATTATTGACAATTTACACATAGTTCAACAATTTCATT
This sequence comes from Polypterus senegalus, assembly GCF_016835505.1. Lineage (NCBI taxonomy): Eukaryota > Metazoa > Chordata > Cladistia > Polypteriformes > Polypteridae > Polypterus > Polypterus senegalus. The sequence goes on along the minus strand of NC_053160.1, from coordinate 76,006,338 downwards.
TTCAATGTTAACATTTCAACCACCATTATTGTCAGTTTGTCACCGGCTTCAAAATCAACAAATATTGTATTGAATACAGTATGCCTGACAATGAAAATCCATATACAGCGTCTCAGTGATGTACAGTACTGTATGTGCTCTCCACTTTATCGATATTTGCAATTCTAGAACACCTGGTCTGAATTGAAACACATCGTGTAGAAGAATACCAGTGTAAAATTACTTACTGTGGTAAACGGTGTAGTTGTATAAAAGTAGTCAGCTGATTAAAAGCTTAGCAAAGTCCAAAGAAACACAGGTCTCCTTTAAACAGGTGTTGCACAGCATATTTAATGCAGTTCATGCCTAACAGTTGTGAAAGCATATATTGTGTTGATGCTGTTTGTGTATATATTTGGCTTTTTAAAATGTTTTAGATCGGGGAACTCTCTTATTTAGGCTTCTAGGACAGTGTGTATGCATTTAGGCCCTCCCAACATGTGTGGTTCATTTCTTTTTTGTTAAAATCTGTCAGATATTAGATTGGGTCATAATCCATCTTTTCATAAATTTTAAATACATATTGTTATGTTACCATAACTTAATTTGTCTGTTTTTTTAGCACTTTCAGCAATAAGCATATCTATCAGCAAAAGCACTTGGGTCCTATTCAGCAAGATACAATCCTGTTAGTGGATCCAGTGAAAGGAAGTTTGCTTCACTCAACTGGAAAAAATCTGTAAGTTTTTGTAATAAAAGTATTTAAAAAGTATTATTGCCCTTGTAGACAAGAGAATTTTCTTTGAGGAATTGAACGAACGGCTGTAAATAAAGCGTACAACCTTGTTTGCTGTGTTTTATTAATAAATTACTAAAGTGTAACAGTTACTGATGAAGTTTAAGTGTATCACTAAAAGGTAGTTAGAGCTAATGCTGAAACAAAGATGGTAATGTGTGTCTCCTTTATGAAGAGGTTTTTATGCATTCCTTGATTTAATCAAGGAATACAAGTGCAAGGTTTCTTTTGATGTTATACCATTTTGAAAGATTATGCTTCTGACATAAAGATATCTGGTTGTACAATCTATCCAGTGCTGTAGCCCAACAAGGAACGATAGCACCCATTTAATTTTATGTTTCTTCTGCTGGCAGATTTCTTCATTTAATTAAGAGCTTCCTGTATCATAACATACATCTTGCATAGTTCCTAGAAAAGTCTGGGTTGGGACTGTGATGTTACTAAACTTTTTGTAAGGAAAGCTACATTCAGAATATTATGATTGAAAAGTAGTCTGGCAATACAAGCACTTCATGTTTTGAGGGACCAGGGGCCTCATGAATAATGCCATGCATAGCATTCACTAAAAGATGGTGTACAGGCAAAAACAGTAATGTGTGTATAAAAATGTGCGTAAGCAAAGTTCCACACACTTCCCCTCTTTAAATTAAATATGCAAATCAATATAAATAGACCCTTCCGTTCAGTGTTTTGTTAAAAGACAATGGTAAAAGCATGCATAAAAAAGAAGAATTTCAAAAAAGAAGTGGTCGGATGTCAAAGTTGACATGAAAAGGTGATATTCATGATATTACAGCTCTTTGAAAATTTTTGAAGACTAAGATATGAACTTGATATCATTTTCATGAATGTATTAAACATTTTGGAGCACGGCCTTTCCATGCACCGTTATATGGTTACAGGATGATTACAGTCAAGTGCCTTAAATTTGTAAACGATGTGCAAGTAATTTTGATGTATTTGGTAAAGCCCATGTCATAGATGTGAATCGTAAAAAGAAAGGGAATTGACACAGAAGCAGTAGTACTGCTTTGAAGCTAGGTGCCGCCAGTTTGCAAAATGAGCACATAAGTGTGTACACATGGTGTGAGGCTGTTGAGAAAATGTACATGGCTTTACACCAAGTTTAGTTTTTATTCATCCCGAAGTGAGTGTGGAAATGGGCTGTGCAAAATTTTACATGAGGCCCCAGGCTTTGAACTTGTACATAGTAAATGAAAGCCTACATACTATCTTCCCAAAAAACACAGAGTGTACTATTCTCAAAAGTGTGCAAAAAAGTTGCATGAAGTTTGTGTTGTCACTAGTGAGGTCGGCAGTTTCAGAACTCATGTCTTGCAATTCTTACGCTGGCGTGTATGTAGTATTTACAGCACCTTGCAGACAGACATCAGTTGGAGACGGTTAACATAGGAGGCCGATTCTGATATTCTGCAGAATAATCCTTCTAATATTCTACATAATAATAATTATAATATTCTGGAAAAGACTTTGGATGTACTCATCATGATCTGCGTATGTATTATGAACACATAATAAGCCACTACACATAATTATTTTATTCATGGCTGTTAGAATCGTTTGAGATTTTGGATTTTTTTTTTATTGTTTAAATGGTTTTCATTTTTTAAATAGTCTATGTGAATAACAAATTAATAGATTAATAGTTTAAAGTGTCATATGGGAAAATATGATACAGCTTTAATTGGTTATTTCACTGAGGGTTGCAAAGGGCACTGTTAATGTATTTTGTTGATAATTTGCAAGTTCCTGAGATAAGAAATACATTAGATAATTAAAAAAAGGGTTCATTACAGCAATTGTATTGCAATTTAATTTGCAAAGTAAGCATTTCTCTGTAAGCATCTCTGGGCAAAACAATTATCAACACTAATTCTCTGTCTGGGGTGAATACTTCATGAAAATGGCTACTAATCTTTTATATTCTGCTTTAATTAATATGTTTTCTTAATTATATATTTTACTCTAACATATTTCTAAGGTTTCTGATTTATGTATAAAATGTGTTTTTGACACATGTATACACGCATCCCTGAACAGGCTTGTTGAACTGAAATGTCAGGTGGCCTTTGTGAAAATGAACTTAGCTAGTTGTGGCCGCAGAGAGTGCGCAGACTAATGCCGTGGACTTTGATGGTACTGTTAGTGAATCAAAGAGAAGAAAAGCAAGACAGAAGCCTGATTTCTTCATTGGCATTCTATGTTTCTGCTGTATTTAGGCCCTGTGACAGGTGTCGGCCTCTGTTGGCTGGTTGACTTAAGATATGAAGCAGAGGTAATGTTGATGGCTATATAGTAATGTACTCATTTTTACATCACTGTTCAGGTACATCTCGCTGGACTGTTCACTCTGTTTTAGCAAGGACAGTCTCAACAAACTAGTGACCTTGATTTTTGTGATCACTTCCCAAATAATCACTTTATTTCTCGATTCATGTTATTGCAGGGTGTGTTATCACCATATTACACCCTAGTTGTGTGTTTTTTTATTGAATGGCAAAGAATGTGGCAGCACTTGTGCTATTCCTTAGTTGTCATCTTTTCAAGTGCATTAATCTCAGTACAAATTGTTGCGCATTGTATGTGATGTGTACTGCTGGTATAATACAGTTATTAGGTTGTGTTTGATGTCCTATAAATACATTTAAACCTTGGCATTCAACTGAATAACAAACATTCATTTAACATGTCTGCATGTTGGTTTGAGCTGGCGGCAGCTGAAGGTAGGAAGCCCGATATCTTGTCAGGCCGAGTGGCAGGTGTGCTTTGTCACTGGACACACTAGTATCGTGTAGTTTTGCTGTATCCTGACTTGATGACATGGAAGGCACCAGCACCTTTCTAAAGTACGAAGTTGTTCATTAAATTTTTATTAGTGTGTTGCCCTCTCTTTTTATTTTCATTGCAATGAGATTTTTTTACAAAAGTTACCACATAGATGAATCTTCAAATAGTCATGCTTTCATGTCTTGAGAAATTCCAGTTATAAATAATGTTTTTATGTATGTTTGTGCCTTAACTTGTTTTTGTGAGAAATATAAAAATTCTGTTTTTTTTTTTATTTTAAGGTTCTTCATGCCTCATGGGATATCGACAGACAAGAATGATAACTACTGGGTAACTGATGTTGCTCTTCATCAGGTATGTTTAATTTTCCAAGCTGTACCTGTATTCTTTTCATCTAGGTTTAATTAGACAGTGGTATTGTTTAGTATCTCCGACTGATAGTACGAGTACTGATTGTTGTTGTAGTTATAGAGTACAGAAAATGATTACTTCACAGTTTCATTGTGTTATGTCAAGCACATGGTACTTTGTTAAGGACTATTATGCACTTCATCGTGCATTAGTGGAATATTAATTCAATTTATATCTTGTAGGTCTTCAAGATAGGAAACAGTGGTGATCGAGACTTCCAAGTAGTTTTGGGAGAAGCTTTCCAACCAGGGAGTGATAAGTATCATTTCTGCCAACCAACAGATGTGGCCATCGATCCATTTTCTGGAAATGTCTTTGTATCAGATGGCTACTGTAATTCAAGAATTCTGAAATTTTCTCCTGAAGGAAAATTCCTTACGCAGTGGGGAGCAGGTAATTTAATTTACTGTTGTTGTGTATTAATTATGTTTTATATTGGAAAAATACAATCCATATCCTTGTTCAAATAATCATGTGTGTTTATGTATTATATATATATAAGCCCGGGGTCCTTGAAACTGTTGAAATCATTAGAAAAACACTGTAGGGTTGTCAGGTAATTGAAAGGAACTACTTTGGGCATCTCTATCCTAGGAGGATTCATTTTGCAGATGTCCTCATATCGCTTGTGCATTAGCGGCGGGAAGAACAGTAGAAGGAATACCGTTTTGTCGATGTTAGTGGCTAAAAGACTTTGTCTTACTTGTGAGGTTTTGTTTTGCTGACATAATAGCCTCGCTTGTGTTATTAGTGGCTAAGCCAGTTTTCTGTTTCCGGGCCGGAGAGACACAAACAAACAAACTTCCATGCATAGACGTTTACATATAAGATGAGCCATCCCCTGCTGCTTCGCCCACGTAGGAGTGAAACAGGACAGTGAGGTGGGCCCTGCCCGGCTTCCTACTCTCTTCCCTTCGGCCCATAGCCTCTGTCTCGGATTAGCGTGAATATATCACTCCTGCAAGCGAACTATGATTCTTAGCGGGATGAGAGAAGTCTCAAAACTCAACTAGAATGTTTAAGCAAGTTCTAGAAAAAAGCCCAATCTAAATCCGTTAAGTAGTTTTCTAGTTTGGTAGGTAAGCAGATGTAAGATACCCCCCGAAGCTGGCATGTGAGTGAGGAGGGCCCCATCCCCCTCCCCGTGGCCCACTGCGTCTGTCTTGGATTCCTGCAAAAAATTGGTACCACAAGCGAACTATGATACTATATATACATCGCTTCATAAGTACATACATTCTTATACTCATACATACATTCACCTCATTTCTGCCAGAAGGGTTCCCACTCGGTTGGCCCCTTGAACAAGGCTCTTAACCTGAAAATTGCTCCAGATGCGCTGTACTATGGCTAACCCTGCACTCTTACTTCCAAGGGTCATGCAAAAAGACAATTTACCCTCAGGAATTTATAAAGTACAGTAGAGTCTCGCTTATCTGACATAAATGGGCCGACAGAACGTCGGATAAGCGAAAACGTTGGATAATGCCAGGTGTTAAGAAAAAGCCTATTAAACGTCAAACTATGTTATAATTTTACACATTACGAACCTAATAATCATGTTTTACAACAAAACAACAATGAATTAACTGAAAAAATGCACTTCAGAATTGTCTGAAGTTAAATACAGTATGTACTGTACTTAAAAAGTTCAGTCCTGTGATGATTTAAAGACATTTTTGATCGTAGTCTGCTTTCCTCACGAGTGCCGTTTCTTCGCTGTGAAGTCTCGCCATTTTGCAGCATCATTATGTCGATCCCTGTAGCTTCTTCTTGTTGCTCAATGTAATTAATTGCAGTTTCTAGAGCCTTAACTCCGTCACTCATATAGTCAACATCCGTACGAGCGTATGCTGTTTACTACAGCATTGTGACTGCGTGTGTTTGTGCTGTGATGTGATGAAAACTCAAAGCTGAGTCTCAGTACTTTTAGCAACACCAGCTTTATTAAGCTTGAAACAGCAACAGCGCGGTTATTTATTGTAGCGGAATCTGCCATTCTCCTATACACAGACACAGCAGTCAGGCAGGGTTGAGGGGAAAGTAATACTGTGCCCTGCGCATTTATATCGTTCCTTGTATCACCCATCGACGGCAGGCGCTTATCGCATGTCCGCGATCTTTTCGGATTGGCTTTTATGGCGAACTGCTACAGCACTGGGAGACTGTGATTGCTTTGGGATGCTCTTCCGTGTGTCGTCCCGTTGGGTGGAATCCCACAAGAGTTTAGAAACTCACTCACACCAGCCATGATTCTTTTCAAAGGTAAAGTGCGGGTTAATTTGCTTTATGTATTTTTACTTTATATTTTGTATTTATCATTTTTATATGAATAGTTTTGGGTTGTGGAACGAATCATCTGAGTTTCTATTATTTCTTATGGAGAAATTCGCATTGATATACTGTACGAGTGCTTTGGACTGCGAGCATACTGTATTTCCAGAACGAATTATGCTCGCAAACCGAGGTTCTACTGTAATTAACTGCGGTAGAGTCGGGAGCAACAAAAAATAGACTACGCTCACGCTCACAACTTGCAATTCTTGTTGCCGATTGATTAGTTTTTTTTTTGTTTTTTTTTTTTGCGGTGGGACATCGGATAATACGGAAGGTAGGATAAGCGAAACTCTACTGCATATCAGAATTCAAATACTTGTTAGTGTGTTAAATATATTGTTGCTGACTGCATTTTTTAACTGAAGTTTCCATTTCCTTTAGCAACATTATTGAGTTTTTTCCTTTAAAACAATGACTAAAATGAAGCAACTTTCTCAAGAAACATGTCTCTCTATTGCTTTTGTTTGCAGGGTAAGGTTATTTAATGCTACATATTTCCAAGTAACTGAAGATTTCATACATGGGTGTTTGTTACTGTCTTTAGAAAGATGGCAAGAGGGTTTTTGAACCCAGAGTTAAACCTCAGGAATGCCAGTACCTTACAACCCAAATGAAAAGAATAACAGGTTATAACTGTGCTAATTCAATTATGAAGGTTTCTCTACTAGCCAATTAGAATTTATACGTGAATAAATAAGGATAAACTGAGGGGGTTTACCACCAGGACACTAAAAATGGGGCTTTTGCATAGCTGTGAACGGGGATTTTCAGCCATATATGAATAACAAATTAAAAATCTGTAATTTCAAGCAATAATAATAATAAGAAACACTAGTTATTTTAAATCATTCAGTGATATCTTAAAAGAAAAAAGCATGATAATTTCTGGGTGTTTCTAGTGAAGAGTGAACCCTGTGCAATTCGCTTCTCTGAAATTCAGCAAAATCACAGAAATACTCAGGATCTTTGTTGTAGGAAAGGAGGAACTTAAGTTTTTAGTGGATTATATTGGTGAAGTGGTCTTTTAAGCGTTCTTAAGGGTGAGGGCTAGCAACGTGGAAGTGTCTGCCAACTGTGCTTGTTGCCAAAAATGTGATCTGAGCTTTGAGGTGGCAGTACTAATCACTGCTCCACAATACCTAAAGCAACAAGTAACACAGACAAAACAATTACCACTAATAAAATACAACAAATGGCCGCAAACTAAGAATATAATAATATTTAAGAATATAAGAAGAATATATTATTGCACTTGCACTTCCACTCTTGGGGCACACATAAGTGGTAACATGGACCTGGCTCATTTTATTTTTTGGGATTGTTGCACCAAATGCAGATGGAATGTCTTTTTCATTTCCAATCTCAGTTTAGATTATGTGCATTTTTTTCTTCCATGGTGAAGATAAAAAATGCATTGTAAACCATTTTTATTGTAATTTTTGCAGGGTCACATGTTTTCTTTCTCAGGGTGGGAGAGGAGGAGTTGGAGGAGGGTAGCACTTTTAAGGCTTGTTTTAGCTCCAGCATATGGCTAATTATGCAGGCAAATTAGTCATGCAGCACTATCTGGGAGCTGACATGTATCAGTGTTATGTAACCAGTGGCAGTATTCTTAATATTCTCATTCTGGTCAGCTAATGTACCCCTCAAATAAATTTTTTTTTTAAACAAAACAATGCAGGGTTGAAGTACTGATTGGGTCCTAATATCACACATATCCAAAGCAACTCAGCAGCAGTCTTACAGTACACATGCATGAAAGTTCTGTTCATGGCCACTACAGCTGTGTGATGTCATGCTGGCATTGAAAAGCATCTTGGGATACTAGAGAAAAATGTTCATCTGAGCCGGCTGCACAGCGAATTTACAGGAAAATATTAAACGAGCAGCACATATTCACTGTGGAAAATTCTTTGGCGAATTTTGACAGTCAATTTTGAAAATAACGTAACATGATTGTCAATGTAATTGTGTTGTCATTGTCAGGAGTGTTGCTGGCATATATATATATACTAGCAGAATACCCGCGCTTCGCAGCGGAGAAGTAGTGTGTTAAAGAAGGTACGAAAAAGAAAAGGAAAAATTTTAAAAATAACGTAACATGGTTGTTAATGTAATTGTTTTGTCATTGATATGAGTGTTGTTCTCATATCTATCTATATATGTATCTCTCTATCTATCTATATATATATCTATACCCGCGCTTGGCAGCGGAGAAGTAGTGTGTTAAAGAAGGAAAGAGAAAGAAAAGGAAACATTTTGAAAATAACGTAACATGATTGTCAATGTAATTGTTTTGTCACTGTTATGAGTGTTGCTGTGATATATATATATATAGCAAAATACCCGCGCTTCGCAGCGATGTCATGTGTTAAAGAAGTTATGAAAAAGAAAAGTTGGTCTCGTCCGATGCGGGAGATGGACGTCTGAAGTGGAGCTCCGCTAGCAGTGGTGCTATTTTTCATATTATTTGCTTATTATTCTGAGATATCCTGTATTTATTCGACCCGAGAGGGACCGCTACAGTATATGTAAACACATATAAACATGGCCAACAAGAAGGAAAGAACGAAAGAATCGAAGACTAAAGCTACATCCAAGCTGCGATCAGCAAGCCCTAGCTCGAGATACGGCCTGTCAGAGACAGACCTGGATCAGATGGGCGAAAGTACAGACTCCTCGGGACCACGGTCCGCTACATCGTCGCCGGCTGAGAGCGAAAAGGGGAGCGAAGGTGCGATCGTGAGTGCAGATGTGGATAGCTCGCCGATTGGAGAGGATTACCTGAAACTGGAAAAGGCCGGGAGGTCCGCGGCTTCAGTTACGCAATTACGCGGGACTGGAGCAGCGGGGACACCGCTTCAGCAGAGTCTGCTGCTTCATCTACGGCACAAGAAGGCACATTTGAGCTATCTGAACTGAAAGTGTTGCTCGCTGAGCTCACGCAAGATATAAAGGAAAGCGAGAAGGCTAATGAGAAAGCAACGGCAAAGGCACTTGAGAGACTGAAACAGGAGATGAAACAGGCCAATGAATGTCTGCGACAGGAAATCCAACAGGCAAATGAAAGGCTGCGACAGGAATTCCAACAGGCAAATGAAAGGCTGCGTCAAGAGGTCCAACTTGAACTTCGACAGGTGCTGGGCAAAATTGAAGAGCGCATTGAGAAAAACTCGCTAAACTGAGCACGCTTGCTGATCAATTGGAGCATCTTAGTGAGACATTCACGAATCGGATCGAAATAGCCGAACATCTAGCTTCCAGTGCCGAGGAAAGAGCAGTAAATGCCAGTTCGGAATGTAAAAAACTCGGAGAAAAACTTGGAGACAGACTGGCTGCTTTAGAAGATGGCAGTAGAAGGTATAATGTCAGAATTGAAGGCCTGCCGGAGAATCGAGAAAGTTTAAACCCTGTGAAATTCGCAACTGAACTTTTTTCTAAAATAATCGGGGGCGACTTTAAAGCAGAATCTGAGATAGCAGCGGCTTACGCGTCACGCTGATCAAACACCGTCAGACCCGACCAAGATCTTTTATAGTTCGTTTTGAACGATTATCATTTAAGTTAGAGGTGATGGAACTCCTCAGAAAAAAGGAAGATATTATATATGAAATTGCCACATTCGCGTCTTCCCTGACTTCTCTCCAGCAACAGCTATTAAACGCGCCTTCTATAATATTAAACAGCTGCTACGGCAAGCCAATGTCAAATACGGCCTCCTGTATCCGCAAAACTGAAAGTGGAATGGCAGGGTCATTTCTATGTTTTCGCTAGCAAGGAGGAGGCAGAAAATGAGTTAAGAAAGCTGATCCCGGGACTATTCTGATACATAATTGTGAGTCATGGCGGTAAATGATAAAGCTAGGATTAATAATCTACTGTCTGATCTATTTGTTTTAAAATACGGGTTTTTTATCAGCATATATTCTCATATTCTTATTATTACTTACTTATTATTATTACTTACTTATTACTTATTATTACTTAGTATTACTAGGGCTAAATGTTTATGTTTTATTGTGCTTAATTACGTTTTCCTCCTCTTTTTTCTTTTCTAATTATTTCATGTGTACCCTAAATGAGACTGTTCAATATCATACCCTTGGTTTACTGTTATTGCTATTACTGCATTAAGACTTGTTATGCTTGTTTTGGACACATCTTTAACACCATCACCTGGGTTTATTATCTGGGGATATCATCTTAATGCACTAAAATTGATGAAGATTATATGTATGTGTATGTGTATGTATATATGTGTATGTATGTGTATGTATATATATATATATATATATATATATATGTATATATATATATATATATATATATATATATATTAAGTGCAAAATTCTTTTCTTTTTTTTCTTTTTCCTCTTTTAAAGACTATATTGGTAACAGATATCTCTATCTTTTAACCTTAAAGCCCACTGCATGGGGGCTTGATGTGCTTTGGACGTGCTCTGTCTCTGGGTATGTCAGAGGACTGGGACTGCATGAAGTGGGTTTTAGCCTCACCTGGGGAGGCAAAAAGGGAGGGTGGGGGTTAAGGGGAAGAGAAAGAGAGCAGGCTTGATCTATATCTAATCTATCATCTCAATCTTTATAATTATAACTATCAACGTAATAATAAGCTGCATGGCAACAACTCTTGGGGGAATAGGAAATTAAGACCTAAACTATTTCACTTCCAGTTAAGACTATAAATGACATCAAAAACTCAGAATCAGTGTCTCCATGATGGGACAGTTAACTTCGTAAGCTGGAATGTTAAAGGCCTGAATCACGAATTAAAGAGAAAGAAAGTACTTTCTCACCTAACAGGTCTAAATGCTAAAATAGTATTTTTACAGGAAACCCACTTACTAAGTAAGGATCAGTTCCGCTGCAAAAGACTGGACTGGCCAAATGTTCCATTCTAGTTTTACAAAGAAAACTAGAGGGGTGGGAATTCTCATACATAGAACAGTACCATTTGTAGCATCAGATGTAGTATTGGATCCTGAAGGGAGATATGTGATGGTCATGGGAGACTTATCTAACTGTAAAATGATTTTGATAAATGTTTATGCACCTAATGTTGATGATAAGGAATTTATACAAAATTTATTTGCATCCATTCCCAATCTGAACACTCATAAACTTATAATGGCTGGGGACTTTAATTGTGTTCTAAATCCACTTTTAGATAAGACTTCCTCCACAGGGGAACGCAACTAACACCGCAAAGATAATTACAAAGTTTATAACTGATCACAACTTATCAGATCCCTGGAGGTTTTAAACCCAAATTCAAGAACATATTCTTTCTACTCACCAGTACATCATTGCTACTCAAGGATTGATTACTTCTTTATAGATAATAACTTCTTGCCTAAGATTAAATCTTGTAAATACGATGCTATTGTTATTTCAGACCATGCTCCGATGATCTTGGAGCTGAAATTACTAAGCCCCATACACTCACCCCATAGATGGCGCCTCAATCCGCTTCTATTAGCTGACGAGAATTGTACTGAATTTATATCCAAACAAATTGAATTCTTTCTAGAGACAAATACATCCCCTGAGATCTCTGCAGGAATACTCTGGGAAACTCTTAAGGCCTTCTTAAGAGGACAGATTATCTCATATCTTTCCCACAGAAATAAATCCGCAAGAAAGTAGCAGAGATAAAAAGTAAATTACTAAAATAGATGAAGAACATGCCAGACTACCAAGCGAGACTCTACATAAGAGGAGGCAGGCTCTACATTCAGAATTAAACCTCTTGACAACTAAAGAAACCGAACAACTAATTTACAAATCCAGACATCATTATTATGAACATGGAGAGAAAGCTAATAAGCTTTTAGCGCAACAAATTCACAAGCAAGATGTACGCAACGCAATCTCAGTAATTACTAACACTAATGGAGATAAAATCATCGAACACAAAAATATAATGTACACTTTTAGAGACTACTATAAATCCCTATATACTACTGAGTTTAAAGAAGACAATATACAATCTAATGCATTTCTGGATAAATTACAGATACCACAAATTGACGCTTTTAGTGTGGAGGAACTCGATAAACCTCTGTCATTATCAGAATTACTGGATGCTATAAAGTCACCCAAGGTGGAAAAGCAGCAGGCCCTGACGGCTACCCTGCAGAGTTTTACAAGAAATTCTCCGCTCAGCTAGCTCCCCTCCTATTAGCAACATTTACAGAAGCCAGAGATAACCAATCTCTTCCACAAACCTTTCGCCAAGCACTAATCACTGTCTTTCCAAAACAAAATAAGGACTTATTACAATGTGCATCATACAGACCAATTTCACTTCTGAATAACGACGTTAAAATACTCTCTAAAATCATAGCTAGAAGGATGGAGAAAGTGCTCCCTCGTAATATCACAAGACCAAACTGGATTTATTAGGGGCCGACACTTATCTTCAAATCTTCGACGCCTGTTTAATGTAATATACTCACCAACTAAATCAAACACCCCAGAAATATTATTATCATTGGATGCAGAAAAGCATTCGACATGATTGAATGGAAATACCTTTTACTATTTTGGAGAAGTTTGGGTTTGGCCCAACATTTGTGCATGGATTAAATTACTGTATACTAACCCAGAAGCTTCAGTTTGCATCAATAACATTTGCTCAGACTACTTTAAACTAGAACGTGGCACAAGACAAGGATGCCCTTTGTCACCACTGCTGTTTGCAATTGCCATTGAACCACTGGCAATACATTGTCGAAATACTGATCAGATAAAGGGGATTAGCAGAGAAGGACTGGAACAGAAAATCTCATTATATGCAGATGACATGGTACTGTATATATCGGACCCAGAAAATTCTGTGCCTGCAGTCTTAGCAGCACTCACAGAATTTCAAAAGCTCTCTGGTCTCAGAATTAATCTGAATAAAAGTGTACTCTTTCCGTGAATTCGCAAGCATATAATATTAGATTAGACACCCTTCCTTTTATCATTGCAGAACAGTTTAAATACCTCGTAAACATCACAAGTAAACATAAAGCTCTTTATCAACAAAATTTCGTCGCCTGCATGGAAAAAATTAAACAAGACTTGCATAGATGGTCAACCCTTCATCTCACACTAGCTGGAAGAATTAACACTGTTAAGATGAATATTCTTGCTAAGCTCCTTTTTATTTTAAAACATACCAATATACATTAATAAATCGTTCTTAAGCAATTAGATTCAACAATAACCTCATTTATTTGGAATTCTAAACATCCACGCATCAAAAGAGCGACCCTACAAAGACAAAAGGCAGAAGGTGGCATGGCTCTACCTAACTTCCAGTTTTATTACTGGGCAAATATACAGTCGATAAGAACCTGGACACAAATAGAAGAACATACACAGGCATGGACCGCAATAGAAGTAAAATCCTGCAGTACTTCTTTGTATTCCTGCTCTGTGCTCCAATAAACACACGCTATCGCAATACACTAATAACCCAATTGTGCTCCACTCACTTAGAATCTGGAACCAATGTAGAAAGCATTTTAAGACGGAGAAGCTTCTTTCTGTGGCACCCTGCAAAAGAACCACCTCTTTCAACCCTCACAAACATATGCAGTTTTTAATATCTGGAAAAATTTGGAATTAACTTGCTTAGAGATCTTTATATAGACAACGCCTTTGCATCCTATGAACAATTACATTCCAAATTTAACATTCCAGCTACAAATTTCTTTCACTATCTTCAAATCAGGAACTTTGTTAAACAGAACCTTCCAGATTTTCCTCATCTTGCACCCTCATCCACGCTGGAAAAATTATTGCTCAATTTCAAGGAGTTAGACTCCATCTCTACAATATATAAAATCCTTTTACAATCCCTTCCTTTCAAAGATCCAAGAGGACACTGGGAAAATGACCTCTCAATTAATATATCAGAAAAGGAGTGGAAAGTAGCAATGCAGAGAATTCACTCAAGCTCCATATGCAAAGCATACAATTATACAACTCAAAATTATATATCGAGCACATCTGTCTCACTAAAACTCTCCAAAATGTTTCCAGGGCATGATCCAACCTGCTAACGCTGCAACCAAGCCCCAGCCTCACTAGGTCACATGTTCTGGGCCTGCACCAAATTAACATTATTCTGGACAAAAATTTTAATTACCTCTCAGACAGTCTTGGACTCACAATCCCTCCTAACCCATTAACAGCTGTGTTTGGGGTTCTTCCAGAGGGTCTTAAAGTGGAGAAAGACAAACAAATTGTGATTGCATTCACTACACTGTTGGCACGCAGACTTATTCTGATAAACTGGAAGAACCCAAACTCTCCTCTTTAAGTCAGTGGGAAACTGATGTGTTATATTATTTAAAATTGGAAAAATCAAATACTCAGTTAGAGGATCTGTGCAGACTTTTTCAAAACATGGCAGGATCTAATCAGTAATATTTTGAAATGAGTTTATAAAGCACAGAGAATTTGTTGATTTAGGTATTTTTACAAGCCTTAAATTTTACACCATTTGGCTTGCTCTCTCTCTCAAGGGTGGGGATCGATCTGTTCTTAGCATAATTTTTTTTTTGTAAAACTTGATTGCTATGTATTGATTATAATAAAATTAATAAAAAAAAAAAAAAAAAAAAAAGGTATCTACATATACATATATATATATATATATATATATATATATATATATATATATATACACATACCTATCTACATCATATATACACACACATACATGCATACACACACACAAATGATATATATGTGTGTATGTATGTATGTGTGTGTGTGTGTGTGTGTATATATATATATACACATACATATACTTGTGTGTATGTTTGTATGTGTCTATATGTGTGTGTATAGGTTTGATCACTGAGTACAAGGGAAAAATAATAAATTATAGTCTATAAGTTATTAAACAGTAAAACATTAATGTTTTAAGAAGTACAGGTACATTGAAATTACATTTGTGCCTTTGGTAATGTGCCTTACCGGCATTTAAAGAAAATTAGTTTTGTGTCCTCTGCAGTGTTAAGAGAGAAAGGCTTTGGTTTGGGATAAAAGGAAAAAAGGTGTAAAGATAGGAAAGTTGCCTTTTTCTTTTATATAGTATAGAGAGATGTGTTCGCTGACGTTATGATCGCCTTTTGGGGACAGTCGCGTGGGTCTTGTGTAGACTGGTGAGACGTCCCCGCCATTAATCGGCTGTGATGGCACTGTCAGTCCTCCACTCCTGTGCGTGTCTTCATAATCCAAGGTGAGGACCTCATAATCGTATACGTGCATAAGAAAGTGTGAATCGCCTTAATATTATTTTGCCGTGGTGTAGAAAAGGGGTCCCGTGTTTGCACTTGTCTGGGCTATAGCGCAGGGGGAGGATGAAAAAAATTAAAAGTGCTCACTTTGACTTAAGGCAGAAGCGCAGTCAGCGTCTCAAAGGCCGCACAGCTATGCACGCGCTGGCTGCTCGACTTTTGCTGGGCAGGAGACCCCAGTTTTTGCAGACACGCTCATGATATCAAAAGTCTCAGCTCTTTGAGGTCATTCATATATATATATATATATATATATATATATATATATATATATATATATATATATATATAAAATACCAGCTACCAGCGAGAAGTAGTGTGTTAAAGAAGTAATGAAAAGAAAAGGAAACATTTTAATAATAACGTAACATGATTGACATTGTCATGAGTGTTGCTGTCATATATATGCCTGCCTAAATAAGTCACCCTCGCTTTGCTCTTACTTTTTACCGCTCATTTAATCATGGCTAGTGGCTGAAAAATTATAAAATGGAAGGAGGATGGCTTTACCAAAACAATTATTGATGGCGAATCGATTATTCATAAAGCTTGAATTGGTGACTTGTTTTTCTGTGTTAACCTCATATTTTTTTATACTTCTTCTCAAACTAAGGTGGTGCGAGGGTAAAATGAATCGGGATGCGCTTGATCAATGTAATCGTGTACCAGGAAATCATGCATTGACAAAAGCTCCCCTTGCTTGTAATGCAAAGTGTGATTAAATGCATTATTTTTAATGCGTATGGAGCACATGCATCGAAGCTTCTCAGCTGTGCTTGTGCTAAGAAAAAGAAAGATTTTAAAAATAACGTAACACGATTGTCAATGTGACTTTTTGTAAGTAGTGCCTGGAGGATTCAGTGTGGAGTAACTCTAGAGACAGCGTGTGTATTAACTTGTGGATTTTTCTGTGAGTATTTGGTGGCAGTCTGACGAAGTTGCTTTGGAAGACGGCGTTAGCCGTGGAGCTCAGCTCAGAGCGAAATGAGATGAATGGGAGGGGAGATGATGACGTGACTCCCCCACCCGCCTTAACTGTCAATCCCCCACAAACACAGTCTCTGGAATTTGCATAAGCACACCCCTTCACCTACAATTTTAACTTAGTTACAAAGTGATCAAAACTCTTGTTTATATCCTGCGTCCTCTCATTAAACTTGTATCCCGCATTACCTGTGGTCATGTGAAACGCCAGCGGTAGCCTGTCTATGAACTTAATTTAAAGTTTAGGTTTACACCTTGCTTTCTTTCCGAGGTAGCAGCACTCATGAATATGGTAGTATATGTCACTCGCTCGCTTCTTATTGTTTCGCTGCCTTCTCAATTATATAATGCATATTTTCTTAAGAGCTTTTTGGAGGTCTTCCTGGTTTTCTACGTACTGCGTTGATAGTCCGCTCACGTGATTACGTGGGAGGCGTGATGATGTCACACGAAACTCCGCCCCCACGGCCATCCAGCTCAACTCCATTACAGTATATGGAGAAAAATAGCTTCCAGTTATGACCATTACGCGTAGAATTTCTATATAAAACCTGCCCAACTTTTGTAAGTAAGCTGTAAGGAATGAGCCTGTCAAATTTCAGCCTTCTACCTACACGGGAAGTGGGAGAATTAATGATGAGTCAGTCATTGAGGGCTTTGCTTTTTATTAGTATAGACGTCATGTCATGAGCAATCAAATATCACACCTTGCCTGTAATATCGGTGCAATATTTAGAGATTTGTCCCAACACCAACAACTAAATGTTGCCAAGATACTATCAGCCAACAGCCACTGCAAACTTTTAATCTATTTTATTGTTGCTTAGTGTGCCAGTTTTGCATGGGTGAACTAATTTTACAACTTTGATTGTGCTACCAATTGTTTCAGAACTAATTAATCTGTTCACATACCAGCGTTATGCCTTCTGGCATCTCACTTGAACAGCTGTTAAGTAAATATAATTGTAAATTAAATGAATAACACAGAATTCATTTCATTCATTTTGAATCTGGTCCTGTGGCTAGTGAAGACAAAGAGCCGCTCTCTTAACAGTTTCCAGCTTTTCACAGGCCTTGTCAAGTAATATACTTCTGTTACATATCCTGTAGCGTGTTTTTCATTTCAACCTTCTTTTCATGTATTGCATATCTAACATATCATAAAGATTTGTTTTAATTTGATGCATTTCTGCATTTATTTTAGTGTATTTATTTTCTTTTTTATGTTACAGGGTCATCTGATGCCCACAGACCTCTTCAATTTAATATTCCTCACAGTTTAGCTTTTGTACCTGATCAAGGAGAGCTTTGTGTTGCTGACAGACAAAATGGAAGAATTCAGTGCTTTGTAGCAGAGTCTGGAGAATTTGTTAAAGAGATAAAGAATGATGAATTTGGTGGAGAGGTGTTTGCTGTTTCTTATGCTCCTGAGCATGGTATGTATAAGACACACTTCACGTTTACATATTTAAGATGTTTTTATCATGCATAAAGACACGACTGGGGTCGCCACACAAGTAGAGTGCAGACTTGAACTCTGAATCACAAGGTGTGATGTTTGCAGCCATACCACTGTGTGACCCCGATTATTTATTTAACCTACTTATGCTCCAGTTGTGAAAGTGTGTATAATATGTTCATACTAGCAGGAAAGGCATGTGGTAGTGGTAGCCACTATACTGTAGAACAGTGTTATGTAATACAAAAAGTGTGTTTTACAGTATCTTTTAAGTTTAGGCTTATTAAATTTAAGGGAAAAATTTAATTCACTTTATAAATGACTGTGCAAAAGAAAATAGTCATCAGACATTAATCCAAGTGTTATGGTTAGTTGGTTGTAGTGGTGAGTCAGATGATCACAAACATAATTGTCAGGTCTCAAGGATTAAAGCAAGTATCAAAGGACTTGTATTTCGTGTTCTGTTTAATTGCAGCTCTTATTATATGGAAGATTCTGAATTAAGTTTTTCAGTGCTGTTGATACAACGGTTTACTGCGTAAGTGTTGCCACTGGATATGAATACCGTCATCCCACCCTCAAGGATATATTTTATGACAGGTGGTTGACCATAGACTGAATTATGACTAATGTACTTTCTTCTCCACCCAACCCTCCACATAGACAGACACACTGTACACCCTGAAGTAAATTCCTGGCTATGCCCTGATTTACTGGAAAACAGTTGGATTGGATTATGTGTTATTTGTACTGATACATTGTAGACATTACAGCCAGAAACTTTCTTATTTATGGTATTAGTTTGTAGATTCTTCACTCCATTCATCATATACCTCACCCTTTGGCATTTCACTTCTTTGTGATTTTCTCCCATAGGCCCCCTGAACTTGTGTATGCTTGAGTTTGGTAAACTTTATTTTAGACAACTTTTCCTTCTACACTTTATAATAATCAGTTGTGACCAAAGGATTCAACATTACTTTTCACAAAATGGAACTCTCAGATGTAGTTTAGGAGGAATCAGGTGTATATTTCCTTCTACTCCATAGGGCAAGTGTGGGTCAAAGTAAGCCATAGCATCATGCAGTTTGAAATAACATTGACTAATTAGTCTATTGGTGACACTCTTGAAATAAAATAATACATTTCTATCATTAATCATGGGCTATCTCTCACTTAATGATCAGTTAGCAGATTATTGCCAGAATATTTTTGTTAACCTCTTATATGTCTCTATATTATAATAAAAAAATCTTGGGTCGATACATGATCTTCTCAGAAGACACTTTGACATCCCGCAAGAGACACTTTAACGTCATGCAAGACAAGGCAGTGAGACAAAAGCACAGCTGCTGTACAGGCTTTTAAATGATCAACACGCAGCTTGGCAGCAGCTTCACAAAGCCAGCAGCTGATCCATCCGCATCTCCTTAGCGTGCGTTCAGCCCCCCCTTCACAACGCGAGTGGGAGAGACGCATAGTGGCTGGAGTGTAGCGCGCCCCATTGTGGGATAAGGGGGTTGGGCAAGTAAAGCGAGCAGGGGGCAGAGGTCCCTAGTGTTTTATAAGAAGTTAACTCTAGATCATTGAGTTCTGTACAGACGGCCTCTCTGTGCATCCTTCATGGGAATGTTTATACAAATCGGCTGAGAAACCAGGGCCAAGTCTTTGATAAATCTTTAGTGCTACTTTATAGAGCACAGGAAAATCAGCCTGGACAGTGGAGGACACCCACCCACAGTCATTCATTTATAGAGCTGCCCGTTACTTTCATGGGCCTGTCTTAGAGAGGTTGTAAGAAACTGGAATACCTGATGGATGGCCATATTAAAACAGAGATGATGTACAGATTCTGATCAGGCCATTAACCAAACACAGATCCTAAGAGCTGTGAGGCAGCATGCTTGCCACTGCACCTCCAAAGATATGAAACATTCAATTTGGTTATGTATTATTAGATTAGGCCAGTTCATAATATTACACTTTAGTACAAAGGTGAAGTACAGATCACATTTATGGTCAAATTTAAGCAAGAATACAGCCTTATCTGTTCACAACATTCTTGATCATATAACAACATTGGAGACACAAAGCTGTAAGTTAGCTAATAGCAGACATCATGTACATACCTGCATGCATATACAATATAAAGCAGTCACATGTGTTTATCTGTACCACCAAAGGGGATAATGGCTGGTTGGCTGTTAATATAAAATGATTTTAGATCAGTAGCCATTTAGGAATATGATTTGTATTGGTCTGTTTACAGGTGCAAGAATTGTCAGAATGTTTGTAGAAGTGTATTAATGTGGAAAAATAGAGATGTCTTCCAGTCTGAACTTGTGCAGTATGAAATTTCAAATATTGTGTTTAATTAACTCTTAATTCAGTTGCCACCATTGGTTAAATTGCCCAACATTTACAAAGAAACACAGCACATGTTGGTGTTTTAGAACCTAAAGTTACCCGTACAGTTTTTCCTTTGCTTTGTGTTGATTTTAGACACAAGTGCAGTGAATCCAAAGCCAAAGGACTTCTACACAGCCCTCAATTCTAATAGCACATCTTTTTGTTGCTGTAATCTGGGATGGTTTAGCTGTTTAATTTGTGAAACTGTAAATGTGTCCAGCAGTAATTGTGAATTTTGCAAACTCCCTCATGTTCTTAACTCACCAGTTATGAATGTAAAAGTGGGATAATGCATCAGTGAATGTTTGGATGAGGAAACTATTTGCTACGGTTCACAATAGTGTAAAAGTTGAAAGAAAACAGCAGTTTATCAGTTATGCATTTTGTGCTGCACTGTTTAAGCTTCTTATGAATCAATGAGGGTTGTGTCTGTTCCAGCTTTTGGGATTGCCAGTAAAGCACATTCCACTTAGTGTTACACACATTTTTATATTAACTGAAGAGTTTACAATTTATTTAAGAATATATTCTAAGAAAACCAGAATGTTGACGTATTTGTACAGTGTTGTATAATTTTTTTCTTTTCTTTTAGGTGGTTTAATTTATGCAGTAAATGGAGAGTCCGAGTATGGGAAGCTGGCACCTATACAAGGATTTGTGATGAACTATTCAACTGGAGTAATTTTAGACACCTTTAGACCAGACACGAAGGTAACTTATAGGCCTGTAATTAGTGTATCATCCTAGTTTGGGTGGACACATAAAACATGACTGCATAAGGATTACTGGAAAATTATTTAAGTTTTTACAGTTTGTGATTGCTCTAGCCATGTATAAATATATTCTTTTTCAAAAATGTGCTGTATTCTTTGTAGAATGCCTTATCTTCCTATACATTTCATTACATAATAAAAATTAAATAACGTTACTGTAAATTCAAACACACAGGAGGAACAATTCAAGAAACAAAGCTTTTTTTCCTTCTCATTTTCTTTCAGCTCTGTAGAGTTTGAGTTTCAGTGCTCTTCATTATTATTTTTTTTCTTTGTCATTGACAGGTCGTAGAAATTAAATTATGTAGGGGAGGAAAGATTTCTAGAAAATGACTAGTTCTCTTTGTAACTGATTATTGCTTGTGGATCAGTGTCAGTGTTCACTGTAATTTTACTTTACATATCAGGGACCGAGCGCCTTTACATGTAAACAGTATTAAGCTAGAACAATATTTTCTCCCATAAAATATAATGCGAACATGTGAGTTTGAATTCATTAATGCCTTCAAGTGATATTTGTCATTCCTCCTCCTAAAGGACTTTCAGATGCCACACGATCTCGTCGTAGCTAGAGATGGGACCGTTTATGTTGGTGACGCAACAACCGACCAAGTTTTGAAATTTGCATCTTCAGAGAGTAAGGTTTATATATCTTTCTTTGTAATCCTAATATCTTAATAAAGCAACATGGTCTATAATGTTATGTCTACAGTGTATAAAAAAGGTCCTTGTGGCATTATGTAATTTATTTGTTTTTTTTTTTTTTTTTACTGTATATGTTAAAACAAGGTGGTTTGTATAAAATGGGAGCTGTACTAGTGAAGCTAAAAGAAACATTGAAATTCACAAATGTATCTCTGTCACTAAAAATAAAAAATAATTATCCATTTTATTTATATAGCACCTTTCCTGTGCTCAAGGCGCTTCAGAGTCTTAGAAAAAAATGTACAGTCAGAAGGTACATTTAAATAATGAAGTGAAAGATATCCATTATACAGTAAATGTAGTACAGGATGAAGTTAAGTGCTTTCATCTTTGTTTCTTGCATTTTTTATAACACTAAAATATTAATGGTAATGAAACAAAGGGTTGCCAAGGGCAGAAGTAGCACTTGGTTTGCACAGGAGAGTAGAGGGGCCAGAGAGAAAGAGAAACAAAGGAAGATAAACTCACCCCAGTTTTAGTGCCAGTGTGTAGGCAAGGTGAATAGGTAGATGCCATCTACAGGGTGATTGGTGTCTTAGATGTAGATATTCCAAGGACATCAGAAGAAAAAAGAGATCTTGCATGACTGGCATGAAGCCAATGAAGCTATTCCTGGCTAAAAGCTCAGATCAGACCGTGCTATCCACACCATGGGAAACTGGTAAAATAGCCACGGCTGGCAGACCTCGAGAGTAGTGGAATGTTCAGGGACATTGTTCCCCCATCTAGTATTTGTAGCACTTTGAAATAATTGGGATAAATCAAAATGGCAGTTTTTTCCTAAATTCCAAACCAACATAATGCAATTGCAGAAAATGTCACCTTTAATTTCTAATATAATGTGTAAGTTAACCTTGTATTGAAATGGTACGAGTAGATTGTTTCCTTCATCTGTCACCTCTTAATAAATGTTTATTTCAGTCTAAATCAAATGATAAAGATATTATTGTATCATTATCTAGTACATACAATTAAATAACCTATCTTTAATGTACTTCTATACTGAACACCATCCCACATATACAGGTCCATAGTACAAATGTTTACAGATTCTCTGAAAAGCTGGCATACTGGCAGCTTAAGCGATTACTTGGGGTCCCTCAGTGGCTAGGAGGCAGGAACTGCTTAGAGACTGGTTGTTCAGGAGTTTGTTTGTTGGTATTTTGTAATTCTACAGGCAAACAACCCACCTGCACAGCTCCCAGGATAGACCAAGAGTTTACTCTACTTCATCTTGTTCAATGCTTAATTATCTTTGACATTTAAACAGATATAATATTTATAAATACTTTGGCTTGTTGGAGTTGTGAAAAACTGAAGGTTTGTCTATTACGTGCTCATTTATATTGCCAGAATAACATAATTTTGTTCTAAAGTATTCACACTGTGTCCTGCTACTTATTTGTAAAAGGTAAAATTTCAACTCATGCCAAAATTGCATATATTTTCATTCTGTTTCAGTTATGATAATGTGCCATTGAGGCCATATCTTGTAGCATTATGTGTGGATTTTGTCCAGCATCCTAGAAAAAAGGTAAAGTAGCATTAGGCTGTGTAAAGAGAAGAGCCTTAGTCTTGAGCAGGGTAACCTAATCCATGACCCTAAAATTCCGAAAGGCATCAGTAAAGTTTATCCAGTAGATATTTTTCAGTTAAATCATTATTTGAAATGTACAGCATATTGTAGAAGACTGGGGGAAATTAATATGACATTTCTTAAAAACAGAGGAAGCCGTTCACACAAACTGCTGGGAATTTCTGAGTAAATCTTCAGGTAAAAAAAATTCAGGTTCAGATCCTATTGAGTTTTAAAATTGTGTTCATTATATAGTAGGTTAAGCTGACTAATTGAATGAATCTTCTAGATTGAATGATCACATCTTGTTTGAAAAATTGCAACCACGTTAGACTCGCTTTTCATAAGTAAGTAGCTGTTGTTGTGCAGCTCTATACAGTGATGGAGTGATGAGCTTGGACTTCATGCTGAGTGATATATGCTGTTTTATCGTGTTATCTCAATCAGCAGGCTGCTCTCTGACCAGGTCTGTTGTTTACTTTCACTCCTTTACTTCAACCCAGTTTACTAACAGCAGAGGACTTCAAAGTATCATCTTCTCATACTTGTAAAGAACTGCAGTTATACAAGGAATGAACAGTCTATATATCTCTGCAATACTACTAGCAGTCACAGACCCTGATTTTAAGCTTTCACCCAAAAGAAAATATTTACACCAAAATAACAGAAAATATTAAACAATACAAATAATTATATAAACTGGGTGGGTTCATGCAGTCCCACTTGCAATAGCAAGGTGCAGATGACACCTTCCCAGATGGTCCAGTGCCTTAGTTACAAGTTATCCTAATTCGAAGCATGAAATGAAAAAAATTTCTTGCCGGAGAGAGAGAGAGCGAGAGCTCTTTGCAGAAGTGTCCAGTAGCTGAGACAGAGCTCCATGAAAGTGCCTATTTCAATTTTTTGAATTAGGACAGAGAAATGAAGGTGCCTTGCAAATGTCAGTTTTTTTCAGGCAACAACAAAGCTAAGATCCTTGCAAAAGTATCAGAATAGCAGCTACTGAGAGAAAATGCTTATTTTGAAAATTAGGTAATAAAAGGCAGCCGCTCACCTCCTCCCTGCTTGCTCAAAATAAGTACACAAACAAAACATCAGGCTTACTTGTTTTAATCTCAGTTACTGGAGTGTGCCAACATTTTAAAGATTCTCAACACACAGAAAATGTTACATATTTATTATCACTAAGCACAAGGTTATTTTCCCATTGGAAACAAAAGCTGCATAGTCTTAACTATGCCCAGCTTTTGTCTTTCAGCTTTCCCAGAATACACTGCACTCCTGTTAAGCTTGACTAAACACAGGCTAATGCCTATCATCTGACATCTATCAGCTGAATAGATATACGTATATTTGTACATCTGCAAAGTCAAACTATGTATTTTTTACTGAAAGGAATGAATGAAATCAATGTTACCTCATCGTGGTGTGCCCATTATTCTGAGTTTGAGGCTGTTCTCTGGCAGGTAAAATGCCAGAAGTGATTCTAAATAATTTTGTCTGAAGCACAGTAATTGTCACATTTCCCTCTTTAGGTATAGCAATGAGCCCAGTGTAAAAGAATTTACTGCTTTTTCCTTAGATATCATTGCAAAAATGTGATGTTGTTCCAGACCACCAGAAGACCATATGTTTTTCCCTTCTCCAATACCTTTGCTTTCACTTCCCCATAGTTCCACTAACCCCAGCATCCCAATCAAGATGTTTTTTGCTTTCCTTCTTGGTTACTCAGTTCCCAGAAAAGAAATTAAAGTAATCCTAGAGAGCTTATACGCATCTTGCTGGGTGTTAAGTCAGTCATTAACACTAGAATCCCTGAAGCCTACAAAAAAAGTCATAATTCCAGGCCACCTTAAATTCCCTCGTACCTCTTCATCAGCGCCTTTGTTTTTCAAATGTGCCAATCAGCACTGGCAGTAAGCAGCCTGCTATCCCATCCCCCACAGATGCAGCTGAAGTTCTCCCACGTCAAGTCTGGGTGTGAGGTGTCTGGAATTCTATAGGGCAAATAATATATCATTATTTGGAGTACATACATTTCATGTGTGTTCCGTGTCTACAACGATGTGGGTAAATGTAGGATGACAGGAAATGCGAGGCAAGAAATGTGGAAAACATAACTAAAACAGAAACTTTTTTCATATTATAGTAATAATTGACAAAATGCTGACGTGAAGATAATATGTGAAGACTGAAGTCCAAATATCAAATAAACACTTTCACAAAAGATATAACCAAACAAGTGTGCTTTTATTCAAGAATATAACGAAAGAAAAGGAAATCATTCAATTACAATTAATTGAAATAGCTAATTGCTGTATACGCTTCCAGACACCTCACACCCAGATAAACAGACTTGAGCTGTGTCGGTGTGGGATGGGATAGCAGGCTGCTTTTGCTGATTGGAACATTTGCAAAACAAAGACACTGATGAAGAGGTGCAAAGGAATTTAAGGTGGCCTGGTGTTACGTTTTTCGTAGGCTCCAGAGATTCTAGTATTAATTAAATTCGTCTCAAACTTACCCACCACATTAATGCAGCATTGCTTACAAGTGTGTCCTGTAGGCTAGTTTATTGTGAGGTTGTTGGGCGGATCATTTATTTACATACTCAATTCATTTCTTATACTTAATATGTAACATCTGTGACCATTCTTACCTGCAAATTTAGTTAAAGACTGACTTAACAGCCAGAAAGATTAATAACTAGGAGTTTCCCAAAAGTTCACAATCCAATTAGAAAGTGCCTATTGCAAAACAGACCAGTTGCTCTTTATGAGTAGATAGTTTTTTCCTTCTTACCCCAGTTTTGATCATTCATTGAAAAACAAATTACCTTGAATTTTTTTCTCCTCCATCATCATCATCTTCATCTTCCAATGCAAATTCATATAACAGCAGGCCATCTGTTATACCATCTCTTCTTGCTTCATTCTTCAAATGAATTTTGATTCATAGGAGTATGTCACAAATTAAAATTTTTCATCTACGTAACATTAAAATTTTAAAAACTAATTTTGATTTGCATTTACTGGAAAGTGTAGTAAGGCAGAAATTTGCAATAGTATTTAAATTTTAGACAGCAACTACACTACATATAGACATTCATCTTAATTATTGAAGTGTATATTGTAGATCTTGTAAAAATGTGCTTAAATTAAACTAACAGTAATGAAGCTGTTTTCATATACATTACATCAACATAATGTACAATTTATATATATATATTTTATTTTTTTAATTACTGACATTTGAAGCTTGAGAGGTGTCACAGTAACTATTTAATAGTATGATTCCATTTGCTGGTTTTAGAATTCCAGTATTGCACAGAGAACTAACCTTTTATGTAGGTCAAATATCTCAGGTTCATAATTGACCTAAAAATGGCTCACAAATTGGGCAGAATATATCTCATTTGTCTAAAATGACATAAACCCACCCAGGAGATGCTATTTTTGGTGCACTTCACCCGGTCTCACGTCGCAGGCCTGGATAATTGTTTTCACCTTCCAATCATTTAGGGGAAAAATGACTTGTAGAGACTCTGCAGCAACACATTTAATAGATTTAGCATCTCTTGCTGTCGGGAGATATGACAAAGAATCGTTAAGCATCATCATAGAGCCTTTTACATTAGCATGATGATTAGTCATTGAGTAGAGAATAAAAAATGGCAAAAACATTTCATTTGAAAACATCAAATAACACTGAGTTTTGAAGCATAATGAAAACAGATAATGTTGCAGAAATATCAGCTTTCTTTTTTTATATTTGTTTTCTCTCTCTCTCACATCAGGCTATTGCTAATAAAAAATAACTGTAGATAAAAGCTAGCATGTGTGATGCTTTTGGAGAATCATGCTTTAAATGTATAGATTTGTAATTTTCTATATATAGTAAAATTATTTAATACACACATTTTAATTGTAAGATGTGAATATGTTTAGTTGTTTAAATTTGTTTTTAAAATAGATAAATGAATAATTGCTTTATATTTTTACCTGATCTTTAACAGAGTTTAAATTAAGCACCAGTGCCAAGTTTTCCCTGACTTGCTATATATGCATAATTATTTAAACAACCCATACCACTAGAGAATTTTTTTTTCATACCAACATCTGTACTGCGTATACGGTGCCTCTTACACCTCAAGCGTGTGTATCATTAGAATTACTGCTGTGACGTCAGCCATGTATGTAAGCATTATACAGAGAAGAGATAAACAATTTGTTTTAGTTTTTGCTGTGATGCACTTATATAATGGGTGAATAAAACTAAAACAGATTTACCCTCACAATGAAGACAGATCTCATGTTTTTTTTTTTTAATCAGTTTCTCCATCGGATAATCTTAATTCACAGAACATATAGTAGGCAGTCCCTTATATTTTAAAGTTTTGGAACACTCATCCACACGTTCAGTATTATTTAGCAGCTTCTGCCAATACTGGGCAAAGGTAAACCTGAAAGAAATGCTATTTAGTTAGTGGTGGAGTGGGTAGTGCTGCCACCTTACAGATCTCGAGAACTGAGTTTGAATCCTGTGCTCAGTCATTCATCAAAGACATGCAGAGAGGTTGATTGGTGATTCCACATTGGCCTGCGTCTGATTGGTGTGGATGTTAGTGGCCCCCATGTACTGGTCACCTGTCTAAGGCTGTTGCCTGCCTTGCACACATCACTGATCAGATTGACTTTGACCTCCCATGATCCTGCATTCGATTAAGTTGGTTTGAGCAAGTTACATATTGTAAGACAGGGGGTTTTCAAATTCAAACCTGGGACCCTGTTCTAGCTCGAGATGTTCATCCCAACCAATATTGCATTCAGTCATTGTTACCTTTAATTAATCTTCTTGTTTAATTGCCACACCCTTTTTCCCTTTCCTTCTTTTGCATTTAGGAAAGTGCAGTAGTATGCAGTTTACATTTATAAGAAATTTGTAAAAAAATATTTGACTTGAAGAGTGGATTGACACATTCGTCTTCACTGGTTGAATACACAATGTGCAGCTGCATTTTGGATGATCTGCAGTGGCTTGATGGCACATGCAAGTCTGCTAAAATTGAATTGCAGTAATCCAGATGTGACAAGACCAAAGTCTGGACCAGTGGTTGTTCTGCATTCAGAAATGGATTGATTTTGCAAATGTTATACAGAGTGAATTTGCGTGAATGAAACAGAGTTGAAATGTGGTCAGAGAAAAATATCTAACCATTGCTAGTCGACTGTAGTCAGTAGAGTGGTTCATTTTGAAGCCAGGTTGCTTGGGATCAAGCAATCTGTTCTGTACGAGAAAAAAGAGATTTGATTAAACACAGCACATTCAGCTGTTTTTAGAAAGAAAGGAAAAGAGAGAGACAGGCTAGTAATTGCTAACTTGGGGTGGATTGTTGTTTTTTTGAGGAGTGGGGAAATCAGAGAGTGTTTGAACATGGTAGTAAAGGTACCAGACTTGAGAGAGGTGTTATATGATATTAATAATTGCAGAAATGAGTAAGGGAAAGACGGCCTAAAGAGTATTTTAGGGGATGGGGTCAAATGGACAAGTAGTGAGGTGGTCAGAGAGGAGGTCGAAAACATCAATGGCAGAGAATGAGGAGAATGTTGGGTGATGTCAGGTGATAGAGAGACTGGTAGTGATGATGAGAACTGACTACTGATTGCAGTCACCGTTTCCTAAAAAAACATAGCAAAGTCATAGTCAAGGAGGTTGGAGAAGTAGTTGGTGGATTTTTAAATAGGGAGCTGGAATTGGGCAACAGAGAGCACGAGTCAGTAGTGCTGTTAATCCTATTCTGATTATTCTAGAAGCACCTGGAAATTCTCCAGCAGGAGAGGAACATGGAAACTAGGAAAGGGGAGCTCAGGTCAGCACTGCTAATCTAGTTAACACTGAGACCTGCACCAGAGTTAAAATTAGGTCACATTAGAGTGAAACTGCAAAGTAGGTTACCTAAAAGCTACCCATTCATAACAATGATAACTCCAAAAGGCTGTGCCCCTCTATACATTTTTTTTAATAACACTGTTATTTATTATTTCAGAGGCTGAACATCGTTCTGTGAAAAAGGGAGGAATTGAAGTTCATGAAATGGAAGGTATGCATTTCTGAAAGTTGCTGTTAGAAATACAATCAGATCCATAAGTATTTGGTCAGTGACACTTAATTTTAGCTCTGTACACAACCACAATGCATTTGAAACAAAGCAATCAAGATGTGATTGGAGTATACAGTGGTGTGAAAAACTATTTGCCCCCTTCCTGATTTCTTATTCTTTTGCATGTTTGTCACACAAAATGTTTCTGATCATCAAACACATTTAACCATTAGTCAAATATAACACAAGTAAACACAAAATGCAGTTTTTAAATGATGGTTTTAGGTTCAGGGGGCAATTACTTTTTCACACAGGCCATGTAGGTTTGGGTTTTTTTTCTCCATAAATAATAAAAACCATCATTTAAAAACTGCATTTTGTGTTTACTTGTTTTATATTTGACTAATAGTTAAATGTGTTTGATGATCAGAAACATTTTGTGTGACAAACATGCAAAAGAATAAGAAATCAGGAAGGGGGCAAATAGTTTTTCACACCACTGTATACTTTCAGCTTTATTTCAAGGAGTATACCAAAAATATTGTGTGAGCTTTTTAGAAAAGACAGACATGTTTATACATGGTTCTCCTATTTTCAGAGCCTCCAAAGTATTTGGACAAACATAATCATAAATACAATGACCATTTTCAATATTTGGTTGAAAATCCTTTACAGTCAGTGAGTGCAGGAAGTCTGGAACCCATGGCCGTCTCCAAGTGTTGGGTTACCACTCTAGTGATACTTTGCCAGTCCTTTACTGCAGCTCTCTTCAGTTGCTACTTGTTTGTCGGACTTTCTGCCATCAGTTTTGTCTTCAGCAAGTGAAATGCATTTCCAGTTGGGTTGAGGTCAGTAGATTGACTTGATAATTGAAGAATAGTCCATTTTTTGTCTTGAAAAGGACATTCTCTTTTTTCACAGTATGTTTTGGCTCATTGTTCCTCTGTTCTGTGAAGTGTCATCCTATCAGTTTTGCAGCATTTAGCTGAATCTGAACAGATAGTAGAGTCCTGTACACTTTAGAAATCATCCTGCTACTTCTGCCAGCAGTCATCCTTTCCATAAACTGTAATAACTGACTTCCATTTGCAGCCATGCATGATCACGCTATATAACTGCCTCCACCGTGTTTCACAAGTCATGTGGTATTCATTGGATCATGAGCCATTTCTTCTCTTCCCATACACTTCTCTTTCTAACGTTCTGGTATATATTGATCTAAGTTTCCTTTGTCCGAAGAAAATTGTTCCAGAACTGGACAGGCTTTTAAAAATGTTTTCTGGCAAAGTCTAATCTGTCCTTCATATGCTTGAGGATTACCAATTGTTTGCACCGTGTGGTAAATCCCCTGTCTTTACTTTCATGAATTCTACTCTTGATTGTAGACTTTAGCAATGATAGGCCTATATATTCTGTAAGTGCCTTGAGTATGGAAAAGGCACTATATAAATAAAATGTATTATTATTACCTCCCAGAGAGTGCTCTTGGTTTGGCTAAATGATGTGAAGGGGTTCACTTTCACCAAGGACAGAATTCTGCAATCATCTAGTACACTTGTCTTCTGTGGTTTTCCAGACCTTCTGGTGTTGCTGAGCTCGCCAGTATGTTCCTTCTTTTTACGAATGTACCAAATTGTTGATTTGACTACTCTTCGTGTTTCTGCTGTCTCTCTAAAGAGTTTTTGTTTTCTTAAGCTAAAGATGGACTGTTTGGACCTCATATTGAGAATTCACCGTTACAGCTTCCAAATGCAAATTCAACACTTGGAGTCAATTCTCGACATTTTACGTGCTTAATAGTTAATGAAATAATGAGGGAAGTGCTCCACCCTGGTTATGGAACAGTTTGTCAGTCAAATGTCGATATACTTTAGAGTCCCTGGAAATGGTGTGGGGGTATCAGGCTATATCAGATAAACGGTCGTTATACCAAAATAGCTCATGCGATATTTTTGGTAAAATGCTTCAATTCAAGCTAAAAGCCTACACTTCAATTACATAATGATTGCTTTTTTTCAAATCCATTATGTTGGCATATAGATCCAAAATTATGAAAATCGTGCCACTGTCCCAATACTTATGGACCTGACTGTATACATTATAAGTGAATGTTGCTGAGTTGTCTACTTTATGTGCTCTTCCCTCCCTGTCTATTTTGATTTTAGTCCTTGCTGTCCAGGGCTGCATGTTGATGTGTTATAACCCCAGCAGATTGGGTTTGAGTTTGATTGGGCCTAGTCATGTGTGAGTGGAGGTTTCCCTTAGGTGCTCCAGTTTTCTTCTTACATCCTAAGATTGGTTTTAACTTGTTAATTACTTACTTTAATCCGACCTTCTGTTATTTGGGTGTGTGTGTAAATGTGCCAAAAAATGCTCTGTCCAGAGTTGGTTCCTGGCTTGCGTCTTATTTTGCTGGGATAGGCCTCAGCCCACGTGACCCCAAACTGGATAAAGCAAACTCTTGCATTATTACAGACAATGAATACAGCATGAACATAAATACAACACCATACCTGAAAAGTATCAGAAGGCATACAGTATATAAGAATAGAGCTGTTCATGCAAGCAGCTGTTAAGTGTCCTTACAGTCCAAGAAAAAACTGTAAATTGAGTTCTTCCTGCTGTTTTAACTTACATATTACTTACATGTTAAATGATATGTTTGGTATTTTTCAAGTCAAAGTTATTTCTTCACAATCATAGCATATATAATATGGTACTGTAAAGTTGTGTTTTTTTTTTATGGAGTAACTCAAAGTGTTGCCTAACTCTGAGTTTTAATGGCTACGGGTTTTTGTTCTAACCAAGTTCTTAAAAATAAAATGATTTGTTTTGGTTTATGGACTGTTATTTAATGTTCTACTTGAATTTAGTGGCTTTGAGAATGTTTTACTATGATTTGTTTCTACTAGCAACACTTATTATTCAGCTTATGTCAGAAATTCTTTCCAGAAACCTTCAATCCTTCATGTTTTTTCTTTCAGTTTGTTCAAAAGTATTTTTTAAAGACAAGTGTTTAATGATTACCAAACATACAGAAGATAATCACACCATTTTAGCTTATTATTTGTTGTTGTTTGTGACTTAGAGTTAATTTCCTTCAGGTAAATTCATATAAATAATAAAGAACTTGAAAAGCAAAATAAATTATGAAGAAAAATAAGAAAGTTCAGCAGAATAAAATTTGTGATAAGCATCTTTTCAAAAACTAAAAGTGCCCTTACGATAAATCCTGAGGCAGCAGACAGAGAGCTGGAGTCACTCACCCCGATTAAATGACGACTTCACCTAGCAGTGACATTGGCACTGAATTAAGAACTGGGTCAGGATGAAAACCTGCAGCTACAGCCGCCCTCTGAGATTAGATGTGGAATATCCAGTGTAGGTCTTTAAAATAATAATTCATCATGTTTTCATATTGCGATATGCACTATTGTGCTATAACTTTGTTTTATTATAAATCACTTTTAAAGCTTTCTTTAATCCTCTGTCATTCATTTGACCCTCAGTTTCACTAATGCCGGATGGCACCGTGCAAGGTAAGCAAAAACGAGTGGCAAAAGTGTTGTTTGTCTCTTTCGTCTCTCTAGAATTTATAAAAGAAGAATAAAAGTCCAAGTATGAAACTTGCGTTTTCTTGAAATTGAATAGCAACTGCATTATGGCTGGTGTGCATTTTTATTTATACAAGGCTTTAATTTTACAAATCTTTTCTTAATTTTCTGTACATTACATGATTTTGTTTTCCCAGAATTCAGTTGAAATGTAATCAGTTTTCTGTTGTTGATATTTTAAAATTCAAGAAGTGTTGAAGTATCGTATACAGTAGCACGACTTCCAGTGTGAGGGTATCGTGTCAAACTGCTTAGGCTTCCCTCTCTTGATGCGCTTTTTTAAACATTATTTTTAAAAAGCCTTTAAATTGTAAGTGTAATGCTGCTCTCATTTACAGTTAATAATGTGATATAAGCCTGGTTTTTTAAATTTTAGGTTAGGTTTGAAAATTGAGTATTTGGAGCCAAAACATAAATTGTTCAAACTTAGCTATAAAAGGCCGTTCATAGGGTGGATTTCTCCTGTAAGTCCTCTGTTGTAATTTAATGGCCCGGTGTTTGCAGCAGAGTCTGTGAAACATTTGTGAAATCAGACAAAGAGTGACAAGTTGAAGGAGGCTCCAATTCTACTTTTCCCTCACCTCCTGTAGGGTCTCTGTTTCTGTATCTCAGCTGCCAGCATTGGGGGTTTCCTCCCTTGTGTTTTAAGAGTTATTCTGATGTCCAACTGGGAACATACATTTATTGTGTTAACTGTGCAATTCCTTGAAAAATACTTCTTTATTAATACAAGCATTAATTACACTTGACTTCCCCACTGCTTGCTTTATGCATGTGACTGCCACGTCCTGTAATGCACTATGTTTAAATATTATATTGTTATATTAATAGCATCCCCATATTACTCATTCGTTTTAGTTCTGCCCTCTAAGCCATGTCATTTTTTTTCACATTTTGTTAAGCATAACATATAAAGCATTAAAAGTCTATCACTCTAGAAATATTTATTATTTTTACATTGTGGAAAAAAAACTGAAAGTCTAGTGATACAAATCAAACTGCATGTTACTAATTCCTTATTTTCATTCTTATCTTTCATAATGAAGTCAGTTGGACAGTATACTGTATGTTCTTATAAGTTTGAATTTGTGAAGATGAATGTCATGTGAGCTACAGACGCCAGCGGCTTTAATAGTACGCCATCCATTCGAGATCGAGTTCTAACACTGCATCATTTCAATCTGACTTTTTTCGGTTTTCATTTCAAATCAAAAAATTCTTTTCTCATTTTTCTCTAGAAAGCGAAACATTTCTTCAAGCTAAAGTAAAACCCCAGCCCAGTCCACAGGAAACCTCTCTGGAGAAGACCAAACAGAATGTGGTAAAGCAAGCAAACCCAGGAGTCTCCCCAGCCATTATTACCACATTGCTTCTGATACCACTGGTGGTCCTGATAGGAATTGCAGTGTTCATGCGATGGCGGAAAGGGAGGATATATGGAGGTACCTGAGATATTATTACATTTTTTTATAGATGTATATTTGAAACTTTTACTGGTTCCATTTGTTTGTATAGTATTAATGGCTGCATTTCTTTCTCATATTATGTACGTGTCACTGAGCTATTCGTGGTTGATGTGTTCAGCTGTAAAAGCACAACATTCTCCTTCATTAAAACTGTCATGAAGACGTTATGTGTTTAGCTTCTTTCTTAAATAATTGATGCCATACAGCAGATTTCATTTAAAAGCATTTCTTTCTGATACTTTGAAATGATATGAAATACAGTTTGGCAGCTACTAACATCATTTCATCATTGCAGCTGTTTGTCATACATTTCTACAAATTTATCCCATAATACAAAATGCTTCTCTTTATTGATTTTATACAGTTCACCATAATACATTGTTAGTTACTTTACGCTTACAGTAGCCTGTATGGACTTACTAATTTAAAATCTTTGCATCGTGTTTTTCAAAAGAGTTTTTTTTCTTGCCTTATGTTCTGTTTAAAACACCCATGTATTTTTCTAATGACTTCTTTAAACTTACAGGGTTATTTTTTAAAGCTAAGAGCAGCATAAACATATTTTGGTAATGTTGGCTTTTGCATAATAATAAATCATAAGTCCAAAAAAAGAACACAAGCGACTGTCAGGCTGAGGTATGGCAGGATTATCTTGGAGATGTGCTGGAGTTGGGGTCTGGGGTTGTGGCATTAGCTGTTAGTTCTCCTCTGACGTTTAATGCACTGTCTTCTCAATGCAAATCATTTTAGATCACTTTGGTTGTAATTGTAGTTGTTTAGTTTCTTCAGATTAATTAGAATATTAATTCATTAAGAAAATAAAAACCATAAAATAGGAGAAAGTTAATATGGTTTTTGTTTTACCATCTGAAGGAAGCTCTTTGTCAAGTAGTTTTCTCTGTCTTTATTTTTAGCTCGAGTTTAACTTTCCCCTGCTTTCATTTTGCCTTTTGTAGATCTGGCGCAGCTACTCTCTGACTTATATTGTAAATGGCCTCTTTGAACTCCAAACCATTCCAGAAAAATATAAAAATACAAGTTGGTTTGTTTAAAGATTAAAATGGCATGTGACCACATAATTGAGACACTTCATTATGAACAGTAGTTACACATTTCTGAACAGCTTGATAACCTCAGCTTTTGCTACTTAAATAATAAAATAATTGCCTCCTTCAGGACGTATCCCATCTGCTGCTATCATTAGCACGTTTGCAGTGAGGGAGGGAGGGATGACAACACTACTGATACTGAGAAGACTGCTAACGCAAAGTGGAGACATGAATGAGTACACAAGGTGTCACAAGGGATCGGAATCAGTCATGTTCTCAACTTGTGTAAATACTGTTGGCTTATGCATTATCAAGTACTTATGTGAGCTGAACAGGTTCTTGGGACAATTTTAGAAAACAATATTCCAACAATAGTCCTTTTTCATTTTGTGTCCAGAGCCAATTCCATCAGAACTGACAGAAATCAGCCCTTGGACATGGCACCGGTCTATGGCAGACCCAGAAAACGTTTATTTAATTTTCACTGCAGTTTATTTTTGCGTAGTGCTGTTTGCTGAATGCAGGTACCGAAAACTGTGACAAGTTCATTGGCAGATACAAATGCAAATTTTACAAATTAGTAATCACATAATGAATACACATAAAGATGCAGATTTGTTTAAACACACAGGAAGACAAAGCTGTTCCAAACTTTTTAACACTAGAATTACCAGAGCCTACGAAAAAACTCGTAATTCCGTCCCACCTTAAACTGCTTCTTAAATCCCTTCACACCTCTCCGCCAGCGCCCTTTGTCTTCTAAATGTGCTGATAAAGAGCAGCCGGCTATTCCATCCCCCCACCAATTTAGAGCGTGCACGAACTTCTCTCAGCTCATGCCTTGATTGAGTATCTGGGGGTGAAGTGGAGTTTTAGAGTGAAATAATAGATCGTTGTTTGGAACACACGCATTTCATGTCTGTTCCGTTTCTACAGTAATCTGTGTCAACACATTGTTAAAACAAAAACTTTTTTTATATTCTAGTAGTAGATGACAAAATGTAGGCATAAACTATATAATGTATGAAGCCTGAAGTCCAAATAGCAAAGAAACATTTTCACAAGAATAACACAATTGCACTTTTATTCAAACATATAACTGCAGAAACAAAAAGCCACCTTAACATGCGACATTGACACCAGTTTACTGTAACTGACTCCGTGGTTCAATAGATTCAGCCCCCACTTGCGAATCAAGGGGTGACGGGTTCGATCCTGCGCCCCTCCGTTTTGAG
Organism: Polypterus senegalus; assembly: GCF_016835505.1. Classification (NCBI taxonomy): domain Eukaryota; kingdom Metazoa; phylum Chordata; class Cladistia; order Polypteriformes; family Polypteridae; genus Polypterus; species Polypterus senegalus. The sequence goes on along the minus strand of NC_053160.1, from coordinate 75,969,317 downwards.
AAGTAAACTGCTCTTAGTCTTACTGTTTTAGAATAAAAGCATACATTTGATTTCAGTCTGTAACAGCCGGTGCAATTTATGATCTTTGTAAAGGTAACCTTTTTTTTTTATTCACTTTTCACTCTCTCAGTCGCGTTCAGAATCAATCCATACAACCCCATCTGACACGGCTGTTTTCACTAAAGGCGCTATAGCTCTGCAGTGTACCACGATGCATACTAACGCTAACCTCCCCCCCCGGTTCTGACACACAAACGCTGGCGAAGCTGCCTTCTTCGTGTCACCGTCACTTGCTTTTCTTTTTATTCAGTTTTATTGAGTGTTCCTGCCAGTCCCGCATGTTGCTGTATGCTTTTTCTTTGTACTCCAGGACAGGCAGAGGAAAGAATGGTAAAGACCAGTAACCGGTAGCTATATGCAATCATCAGACACTCCCCATCTGCCCGTGTCGTTCAAACACAGGAACATATATTGGTGTAAAAGTATAACAAAAGTGCACTTTTATTCAAGTGCACTTTTTCCATCGCCTTTTCCTGTAAGAAGCAGTGTACACACTTCTCTCTATGCTGTGGTTTCTATTACACACCTGAAAGAAAGAGACAATACATGTGAAAATATCCAGCATACAGCAACATGCGGGGACTGGCAGGAACACTCAATAAAACTGAATAAAAAGAAAATCAAGTGACGGTGAGATACGAAGAAGGCAGCTTCGCCAACGTCTGTGTGTCAGAACCGGGTGGGGGGGCGTTAGTATGCATCGTGGTACAGCACAGAGCTATAAGCGTCTGTATTCTGTTTCTTTTGTACTCCAGGGCACGCAGAGGAGAGAATAGTAAAGAGCAGTAAGTTCGGCGCTATATGCAATCATCAGACACTCCCCATCTGCCCGTTGTTTTGTTATACTTTTCAATACTTTTATACTGCTCAAGCGGGCATGCTCAAAAATACACGTGTAATGCCACGAAAAGTGCACGCAGACACTTCATTTCGCAAACAAAACAAGTGCACTTTTATTCAAAACTACCTGTATAACCGAAGAAAAAAAAGCAAGTTACAGTAGGCGATTGATACGACATCTTGCATGGTGCAATGCTAAGAAGTGCAGATTTTCATTCCGTGCTATATAAAATCATCACATTCAAATATTAACAGTTCCCACACACCCAAGGACCGTCCTTCCTACATTTACGACACATGTACTTGTTGCCGTGTACACACCTCTCTGTGCTATGGTTTCTATTACACTGAATGAGCACCTGACACTGTACTTTCTTCCCTGGGGAAGGTCCGCATCAGAGAATTTCCAGTTCCTGCATAAATTCACACCGATCTGGCGCTGTTCATTTTCAAATAATATTGCATTAGTGCGATTATATTTTCACATATATTGTCTCTTTCTTTCAGGTGTGTAATAGAAACCACAGCATAGAGAGAAGTGTGTACATTGCTTCTTACAGGAAAAGGCGATGGAAAAAGTGCACTTGAATAAAAGTGCACTTTTGTTATACTTTTACACCAATATATGTTCCTGTGTTTGAGCGACACGGGCAGATGGGGAGTGTCTGATGATTGCATATAGCGCCGAAGTTACTGGTCTTTACCATTCTTTCCTCTGCATGTCCTGGAGTACAAAAGAAAAAGCATACAGCAACATGCGGGGACTGGCAGGAACACTCAATAAAACTGAATAAAAAGAAAAGCAAGTGACGGTGAGACACGAAGAAGGCAGCTTCGCCAGCGTTTGTGTGTCAGAACCGGGGGGGTGGGGGGCGTTAGTATGCATCGTGGTACACTGCAGAGCTATAGCGCGTCTTTAGTGAAAACAGCCGTGTCAGATGGGGTTGTATGGATTGATTCTGAACGCGACTGAGAGAGTGAAAAGTGAATAATAAAAAAAAAGCTAACCTTTACAAAGATCATAAATTGCACCGGCTGTTACAGACTGAAATCAAATGTATGCTTTTATTCTAAAACAGTAAGACTAAGAACAGTTTACTTCTCAAAGCGGAGGGGCGCAGGATCGAACCCGTCACCCCTTGATTCGCAAGCGGGGGCTGAATCTATTGAACCACGGAGTCAGTTACAATAAACTGGTGTCAATGTCGCATGTTAAGGCGGCTTTTTGTTTCTGCAGTTATATGTTTGAATAAAAGTGCAATTGTGTTATTCTTGTGAAAATGTTTCTTTGCTATTTGGACTTCAGGCTTCATACATTATATAGTTTATGCCTACATTTTGTCATCTACTACTAGAATATAAAAAAAGTTTCTGTTTTAACAATGTGTTGACACAGATTACTGTAGAAACGGAACAGACATGAAATGCGTGTGTTCCAAACAACGATCTATTATTTCACTCTAAAACTCCACTTCACTCCCAGATACTCAATCAAGGCATGAGCTGAGAGAAGTTCGTGCACGTTCTAAATTGGTGGGGGATGGAATAGCCGGCTGCTCCTAGCTTCTCTTTATCAGCACATTTAGAGAACAAAGGACGCTGGCGGAGAGGTGTGAAGGGATTTAAGAAGCAGTTTAAGGTGGGACGGAATTACGAGTTTTTTCGTAGGCTCTGGTAATTCTAGTGTTAACATAAATGGAGTCAAACAATCCATTAACTTAATTGTTCAGCTATGGTAAGTTGATAATGGAGGACAGAAAAACAAAAACTGTAGTCAGTTGCTTCCCAGGAGAAAGTAAACCTCTGATGGGAGCCGACGGTCAGAAATAATAGACAAAGTCTGACAGAGCAGTAGTCCTAGAGACCCGCCAAATGTCTGCCCACCCCTCCTGGGTATATTACAGTAAAATGTGTAATGGACCATCTAATACTGTATAAAGACAGAATCTTTAAATGTAATGATTTCAAGGCTGTTGGTGAGTCAGGTGTCTTTCCATGGGCCCGGACATAGAACAGTGGCACCAAGTGACAAGCAGAACACAGAGAAGAAAGATAGAAGAGAAGAGGGCTAGTACTTGCTCATAATTGCTGTATGACTTTTTTTTTTATATAATAGAGGTGCACAGTTAATCAGCAGCTCTAGTCAGGGTATACTAGACTAAAATAGCAAGTCTTCAGCAGGGATTTAAAAGCTGGGACTCAAGGAACATCTCTTACATAAGCAGGAAGCTCATTCCACAGCTTCAGGTCCCTATAAATAAATGCTCTACATCCCACAGTTATTTTGTTAATCCTTGGAATCTTAAGTAGGCGGATATCTTGAACTCTCAATGTGTGTGCCCTGGTTTGTAAGTAATGACAAGTTCAGCTACAGTCATATGGAAAAGTTTGGGAACCCCTCTTAATTCTTTGGATTTTTATTTATCATTGGCTGAGCTTTCAAAGTAGAAACTTCCTTTTAATATATGACATGCCTTATGGAAACAGTAGTATCTCAGCAGTGACATTAAGTTCATTGGATTAACAGAAAATATGCATCATAACAAATCTAGACCGGTGCATCAATTTGGGCACCCAACAGAGATACTGTATGACATCAATACTAAGTTGAGCCTCCTTTTGCAAATATAACAGCCTCTAGACGCCTCCTATAGCTTTTGATGAGTGTCTGGATTCTGGATGGAAGTATTTGTGGCCATTCTTCCATACAAAATCTCTCCAGTTCAGTTAAATTTGATGGCTGCTGAGCATGGACAGCCTGCTTCAAATCATCCCATAGATTGTTGATGATATTCAAGTCAGGGGACTGTGACGGCAATTCCATGCATGAATGCCTTTGTAGATTTCGAACTGTGTTCTGGGTCATTGTCTTGTTGGAATATCCAACCACTGCGTAACTTCAACTTTGTGGCCGAAGCTTGAGCATTATCTTCAAGAATATGTTGATATTGGGTTGAATTCATCTGACCCTCAACTTTAACAATGGCCCCAGTCCCTGAACTAGCCACACAGCCCCACAGCATGATGGAACCTCCACCAAATTTGACAGTAGGTAGCAGGTGTTTTTCTTGGAATGCGGTGTTGTTCTTCCGCCATGCAAAGCGCATTTTGTTATGACCAAATAACTCAATTTTTGTCTCATCAGACCAAAGCACGTTGTTCCAAAATGAATCTGGCTTATCTAAATGAGCATTTGCATACAATAAGCGACTCTGTTTGTGGCGTGAGTGCAGAAAGGGCTTCTTCTTTCTCATCACCCTGCCATACAGATGTTCTTTGTGCAAATTGTGCTGAATTGTAAAACAATGAAGAGATGCAGCATCTGCAGCAAGATGTTCTTGCAGGTCTTTGGAGGTAATCTGTGGGTTGTCTGTGACCATTCTCACAATCCTGTGCACATTTCTCCTTTTTTATTGTTACTTCATTTCCAGGAACACATTAATGTATTTATGTCTTTTAGTTTTGCTTTTGTGTAATGCTTTTATTTGTTTGTATTTTATTTTCACATCCCCGTCTTTTTGGCTCGCATTACCTTGGTAGTGTTATATGTAATGTCATCTCTTTTACCATACCAGGCGTCACCCATTGTGCTGTGTCCATACTAAAGACTTGTCTTGAGCAATATGAATAGAAAGGAGTTGGATTCAACTGTCTTTTGAGAACCACCTAAAAACATTTAGGACTAGGAAGAGCAAAATTCAATGTCCTGATCACTGCCATAGCTTGTTCCATGATTCTGCCCATTTGTACAAGAAGGTGTGACAGTGTGCGACTATCCAGCCTAAGCTGAAATAAACCATGCTGGGGATTGTTTGCAGTTTGCTAACCTTAACCCTAATAGTTTCTTCATTAGCTTTATAACAGGCGCCCATCTTTTCTTTTTCCTCTTCCTTAGATACATCTGAAAATAAGCTGGACAGCAGTTCTTCTGGAATCTTAGGAAAATTAAGAGGTATGTAGAAGGCTGAGTTTAAAAAAGGCAAAGAAGACACTTTGTAGAAACTTAAGGGAGAAGAGAAAACAAGTGAGAGCTTTCTGGCATTTCTAACCAAAGCTGTTTAGAATGGCACTTTAGTATATCTTCCAGGCCTTCTTATTCATGTTAAAGTAAAATAAATTCTGTTTTCAACCCAATACCAATATTTTCCAACAAAACAATCCACTTCATCCAATATGTAAAATGTATGCTCTTCTTTATTGTGATTCTGTAGCACCATTAAATATAATTGTACTAATCACATGCAAAACCACACCTAATATAAAAGGCCCTATTGATACACGTCTGTTAATGAAAATTTTGAATGTCCGCTGCCCAATGTGTCCATGCTTGGAGTCTGTAACTGAATACACCTTATCGAGGAGTCCTGCGCAGCTTTCTGGGGAATGTCTGCCCACTCCTTGATGCGTATATTAAATCAGTCTGGCTCGGTACACGGTAGTATCTTTTATGGAGGGTACGCTTACAAACCATCATATAAAGTAAAGCTTTTACAAGTGGCAGCACACAGTAAAGCAGTGATGCTAATGACATGTTTTATGCTACTTGCACCCATTTCAAACAGGAGCAGAGAATAAGCTGTCGGCACATGCCATGTTACACCCCTGTGTCAAAGCCAGAGACCCCACCAAAAAAGAGAATCTGTATCAGTACGCCTTCTTAGAGGAGCACAAGCCTGGAAATGATCAGTCAGCTTGATGGCACTCACACAGAAGCCGACGTACTACTGCATCACGCCAAGGGGCTCTTGTTACAGCTACCTGGTGTCTTACTGAGGACCTTCACCTAGTGTGTGTGTGTGTTTGTGGGTGTGTGTGTGTGTGTGTGTGTGTGCTTTGTTTTGTTTTATTTTATGATAGGGCAGGTTAAACTCATGTAAGTCATACTTACATATCTGTGTGTGTCCTGTAACAAACACTACACTTACTTATATTGTACATGTTCATGCAGAAAGTGTAGCTCTGTGGGCTTTACAAGATGCAAAAAGAAAGGATTACAAAAAAGGTTTAAAAAAAGTAAATGTATGCAGTAGATAAACAACACACACAAATACGTAATAAAAAATTCAAGAGTCCCTAAGCATAGCTTCAAGTCCCTAATAGTTACAGTGGGAAAACCTCAAGTCCGATACTAAGGTCCAGACGGCCTAGGAAGAGAAGGAAACCAAACCTCAAGCAGGCAGGAGGATGCCAGCAAAAATAACTTCATTATTGGTTAGATGCTGTGGATCTGCTTGATGGTTGGAGTTTCCTCATTCCTTCTAACATTGAAGGTGGCAGTAGTGCAAGATGCCATCACAGAAAACCAACAAAAGTAGAGGTTGGTGACTGGTGCAAAACTTTTCAGCATGTGACATTTTAGTAACTCTTCTAAACTATTACAACAGGTGCTAAAAAGGAAGCCAAATTTAAGGACATTTGCTTTTTAGAAGTCCTTTAAAATGGTGAATTCTGTACACTCACCGCAGTCTGGGTGTGTCACTGAGCAGCTCTTCAGAACACGTTTGGCGCAGCATTACTGTCACCCAAGACAGACTTGTTTTGTGCAGAAGACTCTTTTGGTAATTTGACATCATCTGACTTGATTCACACAACTACAGGGTCACCTTCCTTCTTTTTGAGACTCTGGTTAAGGTGGATGTGGCTCAGTCTTGAGGTCATTTTGGTCTCCTATTTATCATTCCTGCATTTATGGTTTCTCATGTCCCTGACTTGGCCAGTAATAAGAGATCTTTTGCTTTTGTCTTTATTAGGACATGCCTCTGTGTTTCGTGTATAACTCTCACCTGACTCTGAGCGAGTCTCGGCCCTCTAGTAGTGTAGTCTGCTTTGTCGAGTTCATACTAAACTAGAGGTTGTCAGTGCTTTGTCCGTTCCTTGGATGACGGGTTGCATAGACCACAATGATAATTGAACTCAACTTGTTTAAATGGTGTTATCAGTTTAGTCTATCCCCGCAACTTTCCTTCCTTCTTCTCCCTTCCTTTATCCACTTGCTTCTGTAAAAGCATTATGGGTTCTCACAGTGTGTCACTGCTATTTGTTGTTATCATGACATTATATAATCGTTTAAAGATGGTGTCCACACCCCACAATGCAATGCCAAGTGACGTATCGTTTATTTTCAGTAGCGCAGAAGGCTTGGTTTGAAGCATCGTCCATATCCAGAGCAGGAGAGCAACAGAAATGTACATTAAGCTTAAAAATTTGCCATTTTTAGATATTTGTTTTTATCAAATCATGGATGCTATGGTACAGCCGTGGTTGTTGTCTTGGCTCAAGTTTATTTTTTGATTATTTAAATATAATTTTTCATTTTCTTTTTCTGTTTTTTGTCACGTAATACTATGAGTTTTGCTAATTTTTCAATTTTGTATTATGTTAAATGTCTATGAAGTAGTTGACTTTGTTATTGGCCCTGCCTCCTGTACGTGGAGCCCAAGGAGGCAGTGCCACATGATGATGCAGTTGGTGGACAAACCAAAATGTCTAAACAGAGAAACGGCAACACTCTCTGGACTTACAGCATTGTATCTTGGTTTTGATTCCTGTTTCCATTCAGTTTTTGCTCTCTTTTTCATCTTTTCTAATTTTGTAAATTACTTTGTCTTTGCCTGTCCTTGGACCAGAGGTCTACTGTTTCAAGCTCCACCTTTCTGGACATTATCGTCATTTTGCTCTTTTACAAGCTGTGGCCCCATTTTTGGGCCTGAGAAGGCCATAAGCCTGCTAGTTAAGTTTGGGGTGAGGCCTGCTAAGAGAGGCCGCTCTGGCCTTTAGTGTGGATTTCTTTGAGGCCTGCTCCCCTTTTGTGCTTTATGGTGCAGGAATAACTTGAACCTACTTGAAGGTCCTGTTAGATAAGAAAATTACAGATTTATTACACACATTTGTGTGTGACGTGAATATTACTTTGTGTTTTACACCCTTAGGTTTTAAAGGGAAAATGAATTGAATTAAAAAAATGCTTTGAATATATAAATGGGAAGATGTGGACTGAAATACGAAACTAGAACTATTCAGTCGCTCCATTTATAAACTGAAAGAGCTGTTGGGCTATTCTGCCATTATTTCAATTATGATGTTCTTAACTGATAAAACCCGTTAAACCATCAGCTGCATCTTTAGTTTGTCCTTCAGTCAGGTCAAAAGCAGCTACGTGGTGGCGTGTGCTTCAGTTCCCAGTAGTCAGCCACAGTAGGACCAGTAACTAAGCCTGCACTGTACTGGATTGAAGAGGCACACAAGGGCTTCATGACATCTGGTGTAGTCTCGGGCCCTGATTTAACCTCTCCCACCATAACATACCATCTATGGGTGAGGAGCAAAAGCTTTAGATTCGAGTTTTCAATGGATCTCGACATTTTAGGGTCCCCTGCTACCGATAACATCAATATCTTGATGATGGGTTTGTGTCACAGTTTCTTGAGGACGGTCTAGAGCTAAAAGGGCTGGATGGAAAAACGCCAAACCCAATGCTCTATGCTGTGCTACACGCTGATTAGTTTTTGAAGCAAATCATGTAAGAGAAAGAGGTACTCTGGAGGAACCCTCAAATACCGCAGTTATTAATTACGAATACGTCTCATCAATTGCTATTGTAATGACGTCTTTAATAATCAAAAAGATCAGAATCGGAGCGGCAAATAATTACAGAAATGTTAGAGAATATTTTGGGTAACTCGGTTCCTGGGGTGTAAAGCCAACTGACCCAAACGTCGAACGACAAACGTTTGAGAAACGAGAGGAGGATATTCAGTCCATCAAGCCTGCTTGTCTAGCTGATAGCTAAGCTGTCCCAATAATGAGTGTTTTGTAAGTTGTGTGTAAATTAAACTGTTCATTCTCTTCATTTTATCACTGTTGCTTTAAAAAAATGGTTTAAAGTGTTAATTACTTTTTTTTTTTCTCCATAGGAAAGAGCAGTGGAGGTCTCAATCTTGGGAATTTCTTTGCAAGTCACAAAGGCTACAGCAGGAAAGGATTTGACAGGCTGAGCACCGAGGGAAGTGACCAAGAGAAGGACGACGAGGAAGCCACCGACTCCGAGACAGAGGAGTATTCTGCTCCCCCGGCGCCAGTCTCGTCGTCCTCTTGAGCCGTGCGGACTGCTGACTTTCTGAATGCCAATGAAGACTTCTGAAATCCGTATCGCTCATGTGTATTTAATAGTAACTGTAATTGTCTATATTGGCTGCCAATAATTTATTTGTGCAAAGTTCCATGAGGGAGATAAGACTGCCATTTTAAGTTTAATCATTAAAACTGGGCCAGATTAAAATGCTGGTCGTGCAAGGAGCACACTGATTTCTTTTGGGGCTTTCTTTTTTCTTTTTTTTTTTTTTTTTGAATTGCTTCTTCCAGATTTTCTCAGCCAAACATTTTGGGTACCTTGGTTTTGGATTTTTATCTGTACATTTTGTGCCTTTTAAGTATTCCGCCTTCTGCAGTACTGAAGTCGAAACGTGCCACATAAAAGACAGATCCTAAGATGCAAAGTCTGCTGTATTTTTGTTCCTGTCCAACCCCATTCATTGAAATGAAATAAGAGAATTATTCTATATCTAAAAATGTATTGACTATTTTTCCTAATTGATGTACTGCTAAAGTGTCTGATATTTATTGTGAAATACTGAGGTTACTCTGTCAGAACACTATTTTCAGTAATAATGTAATTTGTGTAATAAAGTGTCTGCAAAGCATACTTGGCTGTCGTCTTCCTGTTTTAAATCCACTTCATGGGCAGCAGGGTGGTGTTCTGGGTAATGCTGCCGCCTCGTTGGCACAGAGTAGCATTGCGAATGATTTTACTTCTCTGTACGTTTTTCAGCAATGACTCGAAGTATTACTTGAATCTTATTTTTCATTTTGATGATGAAGTGATCTTCCATGCACACTCAACATCTTCTGCCATGTTGTGAGCACATGCCACTGCTGGTTGGTTAACTGCAGTCAGATCTCCCTCTCGGCACTGTCGCTGTAACGATGGACTTTGGAGTTGGTGCTCTGTCATTCGACGATGTCCGCGTTCCCATTTTTCAGGCTGGTTTAACAGGCCCCACTTTTGCACTTTGATTTGCGACTTCATAATCTATTTAGGGCCTTTCATGTCATCCAGCCAAGATCGGAATCAGCAGACGTTTATCCACAGTTCTCCATTTGTTAATATCTGCGGTTATCTGCAGCCTAGCATTCCACATTCCAAGACGACTTGCCTCGGCTGACTGCACCAGAGGCACAACCGGTGTCAGAAACCTCTTCCTCTTCCTGAATTTCAGGCATATCTTGGCGGTTCCTCTCCGTATAGCATTTGCCGAGGATCCATGACTTGTTTTTTCCTTTCAGCCCAGGTTGATGCTGAATGTCTGACATCTGGTGGTGCAAATCCAGCAAGAAGGTATAGTTTAGGTAAGGTAAAGTTACCGCATTCATTTTTGCAATTAATGTGGCTATTTTAACAAGTTGAAAATATTTTTGCATCCAGGACAGGCAACTAGGCGATCACTTTGTGCTGGTGTTCGTTGACTTTATTTATACAGACATAGCGACATGTAGGCAGGGGAAGATGGTGGGGGGTGTTACGGCAGTCCTGCTGCAATGGTAGAGAAAAGTTGCGAAGATAAAAATTGCGCTTTTTTTTTTTCCATTTCACATTTCTGTAAGAAGATTGAATCAACGTCATACTACCTAAGTGTAAAAGAAGTTATTTTTGAGTAGCACTAAAACCAAATAAGTTTCTAGTATGTTTGTGTGTAACTCGCTAGCCTACCAGGTGTCTGGCAGTGCTGACTGTCCTAATATAACGACAAAATGATACAAAGCAGAAATGTAACGATTATCCGTACCCATTAGTCCAGTTTGCAATATCTTTGCTAATCTGTGCCAAGAACACAACATAACCATGCAAGTAGTGTGCAGTGTCAGTTTTTAAGGAAGATGGCAGCTACAGAGATCTTTTTTAGCGCAGCACTAGCATCGGTGGAGTGTTTCCAGCTGTTTTTTCTGTAATGGTACGCTTTTTTTAACCCAAAAATTTCCGAAGGCACACCACGAGTCTACCAACCATAAAAACATTAAATGCCTTACACGTGCTAAACTGTCTGAAGGGTCTTGACTACTGGAGACGCTGTCAAAAAAAAATCAGTTTGGAGATTGGCACCTAGTGAACACTCGTATGTCCAGAGTCCCTCGGCTCTATGAGAGTCGCTGACAAATACGCCCCCTGGCAGACGGACCCCCCAACACATCTCCTGGCAGCTACAGTGCACTCTAAATGCTGTGTCGTCAACATAGCAGTCCCTGTGCTGCGTTCAGGTCGGCTCCTCCAGGTAGTTCTGCCCTTCCCAGACGAGTCTTGACCACCTGAGGTGTGCGTTTCTCACAGGTCACGAGCCACGGGCACTAAACTGTTATTTCTGAAAGACACTTGAGTGGAGTATAAATGCCAAGTCGATCATAATGATGAACAATTGAGGATGGCATTTGCTCAGTTTTCACCCAATTTTAATGTATGTCCATTTAGGAGATGCTTATACTTTTAATTAAATCAATCTGTTGTTTCGTTTCGTTTTACTTTGACACGTCTGTGTTTTATATACTATGCCAATTTGAGAATTAATAAGACTTTTTTGTTGGTCTTAGAATGCATTGCCCTCATTTTCTTTTGCCTTCTTTTCAACTTGTCTTTTAGGAAGGCATTCAGATTCAGGTTGTATTTGCTCACGTAGTATTCTGTTAAAAGTTTGAAGTTTAAGCTGTGCCATTCATTGTTTGTTTGTGTGGGTTCTACATTATTGTTGTCATTCAGTGTGTATTTACTTCATGATTGAAGTGCTTATTTTATGATGACATGTTTTAATGTTAGATGAAATTAATTACATATAATGATGCTATTCATTAGTTATTTTTTTGTAATCGATTCCCAGTCTTATTCACAACATTTGCTGGCTCAATGCAGCCAGTGGTGCAGCGACAGTTATTGTTCGTCGTCTTTGTGTGTCTTGATCTTACTCTTACTGTGCAGGCTTACTGAGCTGCTGGGTAGCAGAGGGCGAGTGATTTTGATTTGAAGGTCAGTGGATTGGCTGGCTGTTTGCAAGCTTCTCTAAAAAGCTGACCTTTCCTTATAGTTTTTCAGTGTGGTGTTTAAACGTCAGCGTGCGGTCAAACACCACCATAAGATGTTCTGTTCAAGTGGGACTTTGTTCCTTGTGATCCTCAGTTACTTGTTTGCATGCAGAGTTGGAACAGACATTTATATTTTGGCTGACTTTGGTCACAGTCGCTTGTTGTTGTAGTACTGATACCATTTACCACCACTGCACACTACTGTATACTATGAACTGATGACTTCCCTGCCCCATCCCAAAAAAACACTCAGTAGGTCTTACGTAGGGTTAGGGTTAGAGTCCCTTCACTTGTTAGTTCTTGATCGTTACAAATGGTGGTGTCCTGCCCAGCATAGCCCTATTGGAATAAGTGAAATGGATGAATGAATAGATTTTTGAAAATAGGTACGTACTTATTGATTAACTTACTTTCTTGCTTGTTCTCTTTCTTTCCTTGTCCTAAAGGGTAATTTTGCTTTATTTATAGAAAATCAAGTTTCCTTGAAGTAACAGTTTCCATTTCTTTCTGTTTCCTAGTTCATACAACCACAATATAGATGAAGCAGCTCTTAAAAAGAAGACTGTCGGAGAGCCCTGAATACCCACTGAGATGCCATCCTTTAACCATGCCTACAATTTTCAAGTTAACAATGATAAGCGTACAGTGCGTTAATCAGATGGTGGCATGGCAATAGCATGCAGACACCCTGTGGTGACTAAAAGAACAGGAAACTGAGCTGAAAAGAGCAGCTATCCGCATAAACCGAATGTAAGATGGTGTCATATTTTATTTAGTTTGTTGACTTTAAAAACAGTCGTGTAGTGTTTCAAAAGCCCACATGCATGAAAATGAAGGTAAATTAATTCAGTTTAATTTATTAATTGGTCGAATAAACCTGAAGTAAAGGGTTACAATGCAACAAACTTTTTTCAAATTCGTTGATATAAAAAGGGTTTACCTGAGGGGTCAACTGCTTTAAAAATAGATATACAATGGTGTGAAAATGACGTTAACACTAATGGTACTGCTACGTATGAACTTTGTGAAATGATCAGACTCGACACACTTAATAAGGTTTGGGGCAGCCACCCGTATATCATCCCTGGCTGCAGTGGGTTGATTTAGTAGACAGACGTGTCTTGGTTGGAGTCCAGACATGAACTGGCTTAGGTTTTGGAATATTTAAGGAGGAAGACCGGACGTGACCACCTTCTGATGTCATCTCTGGCACCGGAACCGGAAGTGACGTCGACTCTGGCGCCGGAATTGAAGTGACGTCTTCCCCGATGGGTCAAGTTGGTCTGCTAAGACAACAGGAGAAGGTTTACTGCACTCCACCACCCCTTGGCCTGGCGTGGAATTACCTTCATTTGGTCCATACAATGTCCTCCTCCTCACACGTGCGTGACAACTTTTATACAATTTTTGTGGACAATGTATCTGCCACATGATGGCAAACAGGTCGAGACATTCCTAGAAATCATCTTGCGCATATGAAATATGTTTTGTGAATAAATTGTTTCTGCCATTCAAATGTTAACATCATTTTGACTCACCCTGTGTATGTATAAATGCAAAAGATGCTCAACAAGTTAGAATAGCAGATACTCCAGACCAAGTTAGACAGAAGTCAGGCTTGAGCAGATGAAAGTTCATGTAAGTAAATGGGAAGTTTTATGCATAGGAAATAAAAATGTTAGATTTGCATAGACAATGGGAGGGCTGAAACTTGAGAGTACACCTTAGGAGAAGAATGTAGTAGTCACTGTGAGCTGCCAGACAGCGTTCAGAAGCGATGAAGAAAGCTCCTAGGATGTTCGGTGTATGCTGTACATCATGAAGAGTAGAGTAAAAGTCAAGGGAGGTTATGCTGAAGCTTTCTAAAGCACTAGTGGGGTCTCATCTCGAGGACTGTGCACAGTTTTAGTGTCCGTATTAGCAAAAACGACATAGCAGCGCCAGAGAAGGTCCAGAGAAGAGCGACTCGATCAATTCTGGGACTAAGAGGTGTGAGCTGTGAGGACTGCTTGTAGGAGCGGAATATAAGCAAAGAGAGATGACATGATGGGACTGTTAAAAATTATTAAAGGAATTTGTGCAGCAGATCTTAGATGTTACTTTAAACTAAATGTGGGACACAGTTGGAAATCACAGATGGAAACTGGTTGTTACAATTCTTAGACTTGGACTGTAAATGGACAATTCTTACACTTTTTTTTTTTAGTTAGAGTCTAATAATTACTGGTTGTTCTTTATATATTTTTCCATTGGTGTAATCATGGTGACATTTTGAATATTTGCCAAGGTAAGCTTTGCTGTAGAAGTGGCATGTTTTTGCTGGACGCGATTGAGTGTGCCACTGCACAGAATGACACAAACTCAATTGCTGCTTAGCATGGCACCTCGGCTTTCTTTACCTCTTTCAGGGTCGAGGCGGATGTCAACGCCAATTGACGTCCAGGGGTAGAGGATGGTAATCGGCTGTAAATGTCGACAAAACCCCCTTGTTGAGCTACAGTTTAGCTCTGTTTGCTGGCAGTATGCTGCTGCAGTTGTCTGTTACGCCGGTGCCACCGTTTCAGGCGTCTGTTGCTGTGACCGCTGATTAAATTGCTGTCACCATTGGCTGTGCAAAGACAGCTGATTAAAAATGGTCACCGCATTCACAGTATGCAGCAACAGACACCTGACACACAAGTTCAAGCTGAGTAAAGTGACCTTCTAACGTTACCATCCCTTGCAAAACTACGCTGTGTAGCAGGTACGTGAATTCACAAAGTGTAGGGGCTCATGGAACATAAAACACAGGGACATTTGTCATAAATAAATGTTGATTTATGTGTGAAACCATTGCTTTGTGTGCCTTTCAAAGAGCTGAGTTTTTTGAAAAAACAATTAAAAATTAGCCCTGCTAGAGTTAAAGTGTCTACCAGTTACTTGGGGAAAAAAGATCTTAATGTACGTGAGACTTCCTATTGCTCTGCCTTTTGAGTTCCAAGTTTGTAATTTTATTTCCCCCGTTTAGACGCTGTGCCTGCTTACCATGCTGAGTGTGCCCTTCAGGATGAGCGACTCCTTCGGCTCGCAGTACTGGTTAAGGGTCAAGTTCACTCAAATGTTACAAAGCTTACGCTCAGAGTTGTAGATGTTTGGAGGAAATTGCTGAAGAGTGTAGTACGTGGGTAGTTGGAGTCCTGCAGACTTGATGCGCTGTGTGGAGCTGAATGGCCAGTTCGTTCTGCATCGCTTCTGATGTTAAAATCGTCACGTCTTCAGTCAACTGCATTTTGAAAAAGAATCATTCAGCAAGGAAGGAAAAACAAGGCCATTTGGATTGAGAATTTCATAAAAAAAAGTTAAAATGTCAATCGTTTCTTATTGGTCACATTGGCTATTGCTCTGATTAAAAGTAAGAGCTATTAATATTGTCTTTGATCAGTCTGGTACGGTAATCCAAGTGTTCCTGGTAATAACTTTCCTTGAATATGTTCAGTCCATGTGGTGACTTTTGTTTTTCTTTAAGTACATTACTTTTAAGAGGAGCAGTTTTATCTAACAGACGTTTTAGCTACAAGACTTGTGCTGCACTTGTCTGACAGCTCGTTTATATTATCAGGTTTCAAGCTCACATTTGAGTTACGGTTTTGCCATGTCTTCATTCCTAACTTTAGTTTGGTTTTTTTTTTCCCTGCATTATTTTGTTTTTTTTTTCTGAACTTTTATCCATTTTTTTTTTTTAATCTTACCAAATATAATTGCATTATTTTCTTTCATTATATGTCGTGTAACAGACAGCCAGGGCTTCTACCCGGCTGGGACACCTGCATAAAAGAAGAATTGGGGCAGTAGCTCCCCTGGAGCAGCGGAGGGCAGTCCCCCTGGTTTAGGCCAGTGCTGCAGGTTTGGAGCTGTGAAGCTCAGCCCTGTTGGGGCCCATGGAGAACTACAGAGCCCTTCTTTGCAGGACTACCGGGACACCTGGATGGAGGTCACAGGACACCTGGGGTACTTCCAAATGCTCTATAAAAGGAGCCGCCTCACTCCATTGAGGGAGTCGGGGAAAGAGAGAAGAGACAAGAAGAAGAAAGGGACTGTGCTTGTTGTACTGTGCTGCTGTGGGGAGCGAGGGAGAAGCGCTTCCCCACTATAATAAACGTGTGTGTGGCTGCACTGGTGCCTGGTGTCTGGGGAGTGCACACCCCTTGCTGGTCACGGTTGTTTTTCATGTCTTATCGTTTTGTATTTTCTTTTTATGTTGCTTTAGCCTGTTAAATTTCTGGTTTTTTGTATTTTGCGCCATAGGGGTCAGGCCCCCCTCCCGATGCTGCAGCTGTTGTGGCTGCCTGAGGTGAGGTCTCTACAAGGCCGATGCTGCTGAGCCATTAGTACGCCCTCCTCCTGTTGTTTGACTTCTCTTTTGTAAGTTGTGTTGGACTTTTGACCATTTTAGTTACCCTTTTGGTCTTCTGACTTTTTCATCTAAGTTTCTCTCTTGGTTGTTCCATTTTTATACTTTTTGTGCTTGTTTGAGATCCTATATTGTTTTTACAGTTTTCTTTTTTTAATTATAATTAATTAAACAATGGTTGTGTGGTGGAATGTATCTGTAAACTGGCTGGTTAATCGCTGATGTGTGTGAGTAATTGGAGCAGCCATCTCTCATTTCCACTCTGTGGATCAAGGAGGCATTGAGGCAGTTGGGACTGGGAACACTGGAGCACTAAGAATGGCAGCCAGCTGTGATTTAACTTCCTCACCATTGCACTGTGGTCATGAATTATTTATTGAAGACGTCTTGCACCGCTCTTTGTTTTGTGGTATAAACTTGCAGTATGCACTGATTTGCACCAATAGCTGTTGTTGGATTCTCATTCTCCCTAGTCGGATCTCCGCTATGACTGGCAATGTCTTTGGAAAAGGAACAGAAAGAGGCCTGTGTCTGCAGGCACCTCAGGCACCACCATATAGTTTTTCTTTGGGCCAGGGATTTACATTTTTCTTTATGCCTCAGGCCTGATTTGAGTTTTAGGCCTGCACCCATTCAAAGGATTCAGGCCTTTTTTAAGTTTTGCACAAGAATCACATCAGTTTGAGATTTAAAATCCTTTATAAAAAGCCACAGATTTTTGCTTTTTAGTCAGCCAAAGAATTATTATCAACGGAAAAAGTAAATTTAAGTAACGCCACAACACTGACCAGGTATATACTGATCAGCCATAACATTACAACCACCTGCCTAATGTTGTGCGAGTCCCCCTCATGGCACCAGAATCGCTCTGACCCATCGAGGCACGGACTTCACAAGATCTCTGAAGGTATCCTGTAGGGTCTGGCACCAAGACATTAGCAGCAGATTTGTGTCTGGTAAGTTATGTGGTGGGGCCTTCATGGATCAGACTTGATCTTCTTGCATATCCCATTGATGCTTAAATGGATTGAGATCTGCAGAATTCAGAGGCCAAATCAACACCTTGATCTTTTTGTCATGTTCCTCAAACCATTCCCGAACAATTTTTGCAGTGTGGAATGGCGCATTATCTTGCTAAAAGAGGCCACTGCCATCAGGGAATACTGTTGACACGAAGGGGTGGGATGTGTCAAAATAAACATCCACATGAATACCAGGACCTGAGGCTTCACACTGCCTCCACCGGCTTGCCTTCTTTCTATAGTGTATCCTGCTGTTCATAAAGTCAATGATGCACACACACCTGGCTGTCCTCATGATCTACAAGAAAACATCAAACCCAGCAACCTTCTTTCCCCGCTCCATGTTCCAGTTCTGTCACTCGCATGCCCATTGTAGGTGCTTTCAGCAGTGGAGAAGGGTCAGCATGATCATTCTTGACCGACCAGTCTGTGGCTACACGGCTGCATACGCAGCAATCTGTGAAGCACCATCTCCCTGTGATTTGTGCTACAGTAGCTCTTCTGTAGGATCAGACAGGCTAGCCCTTGCTCCCCATGTGCATCAGCTAACCTCTGGTGCCCATGACCCATTCAATGGTTGTCATTCCTTGGTCCACTTTAGGTAGGTTCTAACCACTGCATACCAGGAACACTCACTCCACAAGACCTGCCATTTTAGAGATACTCTGTCTGGCCATCGTCAAAGCCACTCAGATCCTTACACTTGCCCATTTTTCCCGTTTCCAATACGTTACCTTCAATATCCAACCCCTTGCCAGGTGCCACTGTAACAAGAAAATTAATGTCATTCATATCCCCTGCTAGTAGTTTTAATGTTGTGGCTCACTGGTCTAAGTGTGGGTTGAGAATATGGACAGATGGATGGATGGATGGTCTGTTGCCCCACTCTTGACAAAGATGGAGTCTGTTGGTGTTTGCATCAGGCACTGCCTGAGTGACAGTGATTCTCAGTTTGCTGAGGAATATTTCATTTCACTATGGCAAACACAACTTGGCACAGACATGTTCAGTAAAGAAGTGGTGCTTGGTTGACATCTTGTGGCCAGTGGGTATCACTGCATACGTTTAAATCTTTCCCTACATGCTTATTTTTTTCTTCTTGTTATCTGCAAAAAAAACTATTTGAATGTAGTAAATGCAATGCTGTGTTCTGTCCAATATCACATTTTTTCAATATTTTTGTTTTCATCTAAATTTTACTGTAATCAGGAAAATAACTGCAGTATGGAATATATGGAATATATAACATTATTAAGTGAATGGCCAGTCAAAAGAAGAAAGGGAGCATGGAGCCAACTAAGTCACTGCCAGGGGCTCGTGACACCACTGCACTTACAAAGCACGATGGACGTCTCCTGCCTGAATGATTCAAAACCTTTTGACGTTAAATTTGCTTCTAAGACAGATAATGAGCTTCAGGATTATGTATGATCTTCTTTCAAGAAAACATTGATGCCGGTCCTCCAAACAAGAAATGGCCTGTCACAGGATGCACTCGTGTGAATGTCCCCCTGCCAGTTAATCCAACATGAGCGTCTTTGAGAATCTGGAGGGGGAAAATAAATTCCCACCAGGCCACTCATAATGGACAATAACCACATGAGGGTTTCAAAGCCAGGACCTGTGAGGCAGACACACTAACCGATGTGCCACCATGCTGCCTTAGTGACAAATTGAGTAAACAGAAAATTTGCTGGGAGACTAAAAGTCAGTCAGTCAGGCTGACAATGTGACAAGGCCAAAGACGAGCCTCCAGTAAAGGTGGTCATGATGCTCAGTGGCTGCCACCTTTGGCCTAAACTCTGAAGCAGCAGGCACCATTAACACATCTGTCCTCGTGAGTCTAGCAGGCCTCATGTAAATCATTATAACTTCCACTCAGCATTAGGAGTGCTTCTACTGCTGTTGCCCATCCTGATGTGAAGTTAAATATGAAGCACCTAAAGAGTGCAAGTAAAAGGTGGACACCATTATGGTGCTGCTCTGTCACTGAGTTGAGAATGCTGCTTATTCTGTATGGCGGCCTGGTTCTCTTTGTCTTAAATCTCCAGCTTTTCAGACAGCCCGGAGCTTAGCTCTGATTTCTGGTATTTCTAATAACTCAGAAATGCATTTTGTTTATCTGCAGCCGGGATAATCCTTATCCTCATTAAGGAGCCCACCATGAGTCATCTGCTCAGAATCACTCTCTTTGTTTTATTTTTAAATTTGATATTAACTGAAAATCAACATTTTGTAAAAAAAATTTAGGAGAGTCCATGTGGAGGCACTCACTGTGACAGGGCGGGTGCTGCGTCCTTATTTATTTTAGTCTGTTCAGCACTACTGGTAGATCACAGATCTTGTCAAAAAGCCCTGGCGTTATGGGGTCAGCTTATTGTGTGTGACAAATGGCTCACAAATTGAACAGCAGCAAATCCCTGGGTCAGCATCAGGCACATTCAGGGTGGATTTCGGTCTGAATTGCCAATGAGAGCAACGATAAAAGTCACAAATCTCAGGCATTTAGAACTCGCAGGGAGGCAGGATGTGTTTCATGTTTTGAAAGCCTCACACTGAGGAGCTCTGCACTCCGTACAGCCATTGAGTAAAGTTCACGCTCCTCTCGACCTTCACCAGGAGAAATGAACTCTGAAAATGGATGGATAGAAGGATCTCGAAGGCTCCTGAGCTAGCAAAGCAGTAGTACTGAACACTCAGTTGCTTTCACAACATCATACACACAGCTCCATGCTGAAAGGGGCACACAGTCTGACAGATGTGCTTTCATGAGTGAAAAAGTCCAGGAAAAGCAAAATCAAAATAAGAAGAGCGACACTCCAAATACCCAGAGACAACAGGAGAACGAGAAGCCTGAACATGTAGGCCAAATAAAATAATTAAAGCGTGGCCGGGGTCAAAATCAGAGAAGTAAACCTTACGCTATGGACTACTTGACATAACTAATTAGGAATAAGCAATGAGAGATTTTGCATCATCCAATGGATAAGTAAAAATATAAACATTACAAAATGTATACGTCATGTTCAGTGAGTCATGCACATAACGAAAATCAAGGCAGTTGTAAAACGCAAAATTAATTCAAAAATTAGATTTATCGATGTCACAAGTTTGACTGATTCAGTTATGTGATCTGTAACATGTTAACAAAAACAACATTTATTTATATAGCACATTTTCATACAAATAATGTAGCTCAGAGTGTTTTCCATGATGAAGAATAGAAAAGAATTAAAATTAGGGAACACTAATTAACATAGAATAAAAGTAAGGTCTGATGGCCGGGGAAGACAGAAAAAACAAAAAAAAAAACTCCAGACGGGCTGGAGAAAAAAAAATTCGGCAGGGGTTCCCGGCCATGAGACCACCCTGCCCCCTCTAGGCGTTCTACCCAACATAAATGACCTCAATCAGTCCTCATTGTATTCAGGTTTGCGTTAATAGAGATTTTATTTACCCCAAAGGGTGAAGGTGCGCTGGCTCACTTCATACAGATGTGCTGTATGCACTTTAATCCACCAAAGGAGCACATATTTTAGATTCCAAACTATTCAAACATATCTTATTAAAATGGCTCCCAATAATGCCTCTAATCTATTCTATCTATCTATCATATCTAAGGTTTGAAAGTTCCAAATCCCTGAACACATCTGATTAAAATTCAGATATGTGTCCAGGATTGGACCCCCTCCCCTCTCACAATAGACTTAACTAAGATTAATATGGCAAACTCAATTCAAGCCTTTATTTGACGTCACATCTGATGAAGACCATGGAGCGGCTGCTGCTTCACCACCTGAGGCCACAGGTCCGCCACGCCCTCGACCCTCTGCAGTTCGCATACCAGGAGAAGGTGGGAGCAGAGGATGCCATCATCTATATGCTACACCGATCCCTCTCCCACCTGGACAGAGGCAGTGGTGCTGTAAGAATTATGTTTTTGGACTTCTCTAGCGCCTTCAACACCATCCAACCTCTGCTCCTTAGAGACAAGCTGACTGAGATGGGAGTAGACTCACACCTGGTGGCATGGATCGTGGACTATCTTACAGACAGACCTCAATATGTGCGTCTTGGGAACTGCAGGTCTGACATTGTGTGCAGCAATACAGGGGCACCGCAGGGGACTGTACTTTCTCCAGTCCTGTTCAGTCTATATACATCAGACTTCCAATATGACTCGGAGTCCTGCCACGTGCAAAAGTTCGCTGATGACACTGCTATTGTGGGCTGCATCAGGAGTGGGCAGGAGGAGGAGTACAGGAAGCTAATCAAAGACTTTGTTAAATGGTGCGACTCAAACCACTTACACCTTAACACCAGCAAGACCAAGGAACTGGTGGTGGATTTTAGGAGGCCCAGGCCCCTCATGGACCCTGTGATCATCAGAGGTGACTGTGTGCAGAGGGTGCAGACCTTTAAATACCTGGGAGTGCAGCTGGATGACAAATTGGACTGGACTGCCAATACTTATGCTCTATGTAAGAAAGGTCAGAGCAGACTATACTTTCTGAGAAGGTTGGCATCCTTCAACATCTGCAGTAAGATGCTGCAGATGTTCTACCAGACGGTTGTGGCGAGTGCCCTCTTCTACGCGGTGGTGTGCTGGGGTGGCAGCATAAAGATGAAAGACGCCTCACGCCTGGACAAACTTGTTAAGAAGGCAGGCTCCATTGTAGGATTAAAGTTGGACAGTTTAACATCTGTGGCAGAGCGACGGGCACTAAGCAAACTCCTGTCTATCATGATTAATTCACTGCATCCACTTAACAGTGTCATCTCCAGACAGAGGAGTAGCTTCAGTGACAGACTAAAGAGATCGTTCCTCCCCCACACTATGCGACTGTTCAATTCCACCCGGGGGAGTAAATGCGAACATTACTCAAAGTTATTGTCTGCTTTTACATGCATTTTTATTACTCTTTAATATTGTTTTTGTATCAGTATACTGCTGCTGGATTATGTGAATTTCCCCTTGGGATTAATAAAGTATGTATGTATGTATGTATGTATCTATCTATCTATTTGAGGTATTTAAAATTTATAGATATTATGGGGTTTATTGGACTTCTGGCCTTTAATCCATCAATTTCGTGTACAAAACAAAAATCAAGGCGGTTATAAAAATTTGCTTTTAAACGTCTAAACTCAAAATTAATAAAAAAAAATTTAATTTATTGATGTCACAACTTTGACTGATTCAGTCATGTGATCCATAACACGTGTCATGTACATAATGAAAATCAAAACAGTAAGAAAATTTTACTTTTAAACCTTAAAATGCAAAACTAATAATTTCTATCTGGATTAGAACCCAATAATATATCTTAAAAATGCATCAATAGAAAAGTGTAAAGTATGGAGCCATTGAGGTCCATTAAGGAGGGAGTTACACCATTTACATGCACAAGATATAGTATTTTTAATTTGGTTGCTGCTTTTTGTGTTCCCTGGCGTTTTATTTGGCTAATTTGTTTCTGTTATGGCTTGAATTTGCAGATGAGGGAGCCCAAAGTAAACGTGGACTCTCAAGTGCAGTGGCTACTAGAGCTGTAGTTACCTGAGGGGATTATAAAAGACTACGCTATGTCACAGCTCTTTAATAAAATATTAACAAGCATGTTCATGTTTGATTTACAGTTATTGTGATTTCTTTGTTTGTGTCTTTTTACCCGGTCAAAAGGCAAAACTGTCAAGCTTATGTGAAAGAAGCACAGAATTAGTAATTTGAAAGTAGTGAGGCGCTTTCTGGGTGTGATCCAGTCAGACATGCTTGCTCAGTTAACATTGAATTCAGTAAGACAACAAGAACCAACATAGAAAAGTTAAAGCGGCAAGTCTTAAGCAGACAAGAAGACCAATCAAATTGCTCAAGAAGCTTTCCTTCTTATACTGTTGAGTCTTTTTCTTTCCCTTCGCAAAACCAAATTGCACATAATAAATGATGCCATCTCTGTCTTTTAAAGATGACTGCTGTGACATCACATGTACTCGGGCTACCTACATGTGAATGCACCACAACAACACTGAGCATCAAATAACCAAAAAAAAATGGCACTGGTTTCTGTTATTGTTATAATATCATAATTATGCTCCTCTACATAGGTTTTGCTTGTTTTATTTTTGATACAAGCTATTTTTAATATGTTACTCATTTTATTTTTAAATGCTGAGCTAGAATTTACATTACTTTGCATTTGTATTACTACACTATTGTTTGTTTCCTTAGGTATAGTTCTAAACCTGGCTTGTCCTAAACTCCCTGTCCCCCATACACTAATTTAAACAATCATTGATTAACCTACTCATACACCTCCCAAACACATTGGTGCCTCTAAAGTTCAAATGTAACCCATCATTGCAGAGCAGGTCCCATCTGTTCCAAATGGAGTCCCAATGCCCTATAAACCTATACCCTTCTACCCTGCACCAAGATTTGAGCCACACGTTAAGCCTTCATATCTCCATAGTCTTATCTGGACTGCCACGTGGCACAGGAAGAACGTCAGAGAAGACTACCTACCTTCTCAGTTCTGCTCCTCAGCCTGGCACCTAACTATTTTTAATTGGATCACAAAGCTGGCAGACTACCCCTATGTATGTCATTTGTTCCAACATGGACAATGACAACTGGATTCACCCCAGCTCTGGCCAATAGTCTATCAACCTTTTAAGAGAGGTCTCCCACCTGTGCACCCAGAAGGCAGAACACTGTGCAAGATTCTCTGTCTGGAGCAAACCTGCGCTTCAGTCTCCGTAATGATTGAGTCCCCAACTATCACTATCTCTCTCTCTTTCTAAGAACTGGTTCTGAGGTGGCCCGTTAAGACTCCTCATCCCTGCCTACAACCCCAGAATTTTCTGAGACACTGTTCAGTTCTGCAAGGACCTGAAAATAATTTGACACTTCCAATTCTAGGGTTGATGCTCCCGCACAGTGCACACCCTTTATCTTACACCTTGTGACCATGTCCCACATACCTCTACCTGTCTGGTCTGGAATCTCCTTCCGTGCCACATTAGAGGTGCAATGCTATCTCCCTAAATGACACCTGGACCAGGTCCACCAATTCTCAAAAACAATGCAGGCCAGCGAACTCCTCCTCCAGTTCAAAGACCCTGAGCTTGAGGTGCTGGAATTAGTAATTTGAAAGTAGTGAGTCGCTAGTGAGTTTTTAATTATTAAATTACAGTTACAATTACAATTTAATTACACTCTAAAATCTATAATCTACAAGTATTCAAAAATACATCTACAATGCTACTTTTCTTGCTTTTATGTTGGCAAGAGGTGCAGTCCTCTTATTCCTTATTTAAATGCAACTCCTGCAGACACAGCCTTCGTAAAAGACTTGCTCCACCAAGCCATCATCTAAAATGTGCAATATCCAAAAGGACTTGCTTTGCAATGGCCTCATTATTACAATTTGAATTAGCATTACTAAAAATGCAGTAACATTTTTTTATTAAAATTAAATGTTTTAACTTAAATGGTAAAACTAAAAAAAAAAATAAGGCAAAGAACTACTACAGTTATTGTACACCTTCTGGCCTCTTAAGCTACTGTAATGTTCTCGAACTCAACTGCCTGCTGTATTTTCTTTTTATGGAGTTAGCTTTACTTTTCTCTACCTGTTTTCCTAACTTTGCAGTCCTCTTATTCCTTATTTAAATGCTCTCCACTCTAACCGTTTATACTCCTTTGTATTAATGAAAACGTGCTTAGTGAATATCTGCTGCTAGTTCATTGCTTACTGTCTTAAGTAATACAGTCACATTGTGTTTGTCTCCTCTTATAAAACATGTTCTCAAATAAAGAGAGCCCTTGAGCTATTAAACAATCACTACTTGGTCATTCAGTTAGAAGAGACAAAGCGTTGTCTCAATTGACCAGGGAAACCAAAACAGCTAGGGGATATCTACTCAAAGATTCATAATGAACCAAGTTCAGCTTCCACCACCAGAAGATCATCTGCAAGTGAGATCAGAGGAATGGAATGTAAATGAGCTCTGATCAAGATCTCAGCCTTAGATGTGGATGGAAGGTGCATGATTCCCATTATGTTAGCAATCCTTAAATCTGTTGGTGAAAGGTGGCCTTTCATTAAATATTAGCAGTGATGTTCTCTGAATCTGAATGAAAGTACTAACAGGATATAAGCCAGTGGATGAAGTAAAGACCCTGGTGTGTGAATGTAGTGAAGCTCAGATGGAACAGGCTTGCTGTAGAGAAGAGTCACCCTTAAAGTTGGGAGTTCAATTAGCCACTTATACAAGATAGCTGCTTTGAGTACAGACTGAAGTTCACATTCTAAGAGTGGGGAGCAAAGAGAAAAGGGGTTTTATGAGGGCTTTTAACTTCAGCGTTTGAGTAGATTTGCAGTGAAAGGTCGCAGCTGTTGAATATCGTTGAAGTGAATCTCTTTATTGTTACTTATAAAGCAGGGGCAAAAAATTTAGATTGGTAAAAGGTGGTCTCCAGTGGTGTCGCTCGAGTTTTTGTTGCCCAGGGCTGCTTTTGAGTTTTTAATTATTAAATTACAGTTACAATTACAATTTAATTACACTCTAAAATCTATAATCTACAAGTATTCAAAACTAAATCTACAATGCTACTTTTCTTGCTTTTATGTTGGCAAAATTGTCAATGACATTATCAAAGTTGATTTTGTTTGTCCGTTGCTTCTCTGTGGAAAGTATGGCAAGATTTCTTAAACACAAAGTACTCATTAAAGATTCCTTTCAGTCAGAATAAGTCGATGGAGAGAGTCTTCGGTTGGAGTAAGTCGGTGAACTGGTCAACATTCACATTTGTAAAATATAACTTTGCAACTTATGTATTTGTAACAGTTTTTAAACTTAACAAATGGTGTAATTTTGACATACTGTATATAATACACAATAGCTTGCCAAAGACCTATAAAAGAAAATTGTCAAAAAGGTCTAAAAAGTGTAGCAGTAAAGTTTATTAAAAAGTGCCGCCCCTAAAAAGGTGTCGCATGGTGCAAACCGCCCCATCCATCCCCCAACAGCTATTCCAGTGGTGGTCTCCTTTGCAAAATGGCGGATTAAAAGGTGAAGCACATTCCAATGAAAGAAGCATCACAGACCTCTTCTTTACAGGTAATGTCTATGCTGAAATGATGGAAAGAAGATATCAAATGTACGATGAGAAAGATGGATTTAGTCCTCCTTATACTGCAACAGGTGAGCAGCACTTACGTCTTGAATGTAGAGTTTGCCAGGCCTGTCTACTCATTCAAAATGCCTGGACCCATTTAAAGTAACTTTGGATGGATGGCCGAAAAGCAGAAATGAACTCCTTGAGTCGCCTGTCCGTATTTCTGTCAGAATTTTTTGGTTAGTGACTGAAAGACTGAGATTGCAGTCAAGTGCTGTAAATGATGTTCCTCTGCAAAGCTTACTTGGCATGATATGGTGAATCACTTAACAACCCTTTAAGGTCCAGGTAGAGGCCCTGCTTGTCCCAACTGGGAATGGCCAGCTGAGGTGATATTTAAAGAGGACGGACACTGGGGTCCTCCTGTAGGAGTTGTACTGGTTTGACACTAGGCATGCCAGGGTGACTACATCCACAATATGGGCGCAGACGTCCGTTTCCAAATGGATATTTAGTCATTGACTGTTAAGCTTTGTGCCTTTGCAGTCATCACCATGACAGATGGGCATGATTGAAAAATATTGGCTCCCTTTGAAAGTTATGGGCATGAAAACCATGGGAGAAAAATCTAACATGCTTTAAAAGTAAAACATGTAATATGGCTTTATTATAGTAGTCTCCTTATTGATGACATGGGCTAATTCTCTGAATGTACTGTATGTGCAATTAATTATACCAGAACACAATTTACAGCGCATAAATAGTAGCCTCCTGGAAGTGCTGCTGCTGTTTAGCCTTTTCTCTAATCTTACCAGTGTTTTCATGTTTAAGTGTTTTAGTCTTTTACAGCACATGGCTTAATGAAATATCACGTAGGAGTTTTTCTTGTTAATCTTTATATCTGTTTTGCTGTACTGCACCAGATGCAATTCACAGCACCAAAAGAGTGACATTTAGATTACACCAATCAGATTAAAAGCTCAAGCACAGCATAGTAAATGAAACTGAATCTTAATAAGATTTGCCGTTGGTGTAATGCCCACAAAAATGTACTTAAATATAAAAGCAAAACTTAATTAAAGTGACTTAACCTACTTTTTACTAGTCACTAGCAAAACACTCCATAATACAACATTGTTCTGGATGCAGCATAAATCTAACTAATTCATTCACTGTTTGAATCGAGTAGGACATATCTGAGCAGCAATGTCCATAAAAATGGATGCAGATATTTAAAGATTTTGGTGCCAGTTATGAGCCAATTACTTACCCTACGACTAACTGTCCGGTGGATCTGGACCCTTCTAACTCACTGCCTCACTTCCTCTTGGTAACGTTGCCACAACGAATTTGGATGTAACCAACTAAAGTAGCCTACATGTGCAAAAAAGGCCTTCTAAGGTTCCTCAATATACTGTCATGAGAACTTTAGCTGGAGTTAAGTGTTGGAGCAACACTCCTTGTACGTCACTGAGCAGAGAGTTAGCTGGTTGAGTCCAAGATTAGTGCTTCACTTTACTTGAATGAATTATGGAACATCATTAATGTGCTGGGAGAATTGCAGTCTTTTCCAAAAGTATTGGATGCGTGATTAAACAAGGAATTCTACCAAATTTAGAATGTTGCTTTCCAGAAGACTGTTCCTAAAGTGACAGTGATGTTAAGTTTTTGCTTCAGCATTTCTGTTCTGTTTGTGATAACACTTAACTGTCCTCCTGCCTTACAATGACATATAAATGTTAGCGCTTCATAGAATGCAGTTAATTCAATAAAACTGAATAACTTATGTCTTTGGAAAGAGTCTGGATGCAAGATGTTTTTACAATTGTTCTGGTTTTCATCTTCAGGCATTTGAATTTTCAGAAAAGTCAGATGTTCTCACTTTCTGTCAATTGGGGTTAACATTAGCACCAATCATTAACTGAGAACAACTCTTAAAAAACAGCATTTCTGTTCCTGGCATCAGGAACCAACTAGCTAGCTAATATTGATGCATTTTCATTTGCCTTGTTCAAGCCAAATTCTGGAATCCAGAACAGGAAAGAATGGCAAGAAAGGCTTGAAAGAGATAATACAGGAGAATGACATTTAGTCAGCCAATTTTACTCAAAGAAAGGTCAGTTTATTATTGTTGGTCAATTTTCCATATGTGGTGCTAACGAAATGGTCAGGATCATTCAATCCCAAAAACCAAAAGATTAAAAAAACCTCACTAAAATCCAGTTTGAATAAACTGTGCAGGCATATGCTTATTATTAAGAATTCCAAAAGGAATGAGATGTATCGTGGTAAACAGAACACAACATGTTTCTGTTGCTAATGATTTTAATGGCAGACTGCTTTTTTAGGAGAGTATCTGTGCACTAGTGTTGTTCATGCAACTTGCTAAGTCAGTTGTGCCCTGATGCCAAGCACAGATGCAGCAGCCCTTTCTGTTATTTATATTGGATGTAAGAATTACGGCTGTCAGATTGAAGGTCACTATTCGAAAACAATATGAATTTATTTGAAAAAGGATTTGAAGGCAAAGGCCAATGTTCCATTACGAAAGAAAATGTGTTTGTTTTACCTCACATTCATGCAAAGCTGTGGTATTTTTCAGATCTGGTTTTGCATATCAATTGCACAAACAGTCTTTTTGTAATCTTAAATAGCTAGTTTCTTATCTTCATTAGTAAAACTTATAGCCACAGTTTGGGACAGTTTTGTTTCTGATACAATTATCACTCTTTTTGATCTACAAGTTTACTCAGAGCATTTTTTTAAAACACTTCCCCACAACCCCAAATATTATTTTTCTGCATCCCTGGGCCTTGCTCAGGACTAAGCGGGATTAGAATGTGATATGGTATCTTGGCCCGTATTTATTATATGACGTAGTGTTAAACCTAGGAATTGCACTAAAAATATAAGAAATTGTCCTACCTCAGAGTGGGACCTAAGTATTTATGAAGCATCCTAGTCCCAATCCCAGTGAAGATTAAGAGATCATGTCTGAGAATGTGTGACGTCACAATTTTAAGGCACCCCTTGCAGCATACTGTATTAAGTCTATCTATCTATTATATAGTGCCTTTCACATCTATCTGTCTGTCTATCTATCTTAACACTCATGATGACATTTTATAGTTTTCTGAAACTAGTGCTGAGGTTTCATCACAAAGATAAAGGTTCGATCCTGGCTCCCGGCATGAGAATGCAGCTGTTGTGTCCTTGGGCAAGACACTTAACCTACCTTGCCTGCTGGTGGTGGTCGGAAGGATTGGTGGCGCCAGTGTTCGGCAGCCTCACTTCTGTCAGTGTGCCCCAGGGCAGCTGTGGCTACATAGTAGCTTATCATCACCAGCGTATGAATGTGTGTGTGAATGGGTGAATGACTGTTGTGTTGTAAAGCGCCTAGGGGGGTTCTTGAACTCTAGTTAGGCGCTATATCAAATACAGGCCATTTACCATTTTACCATAATTCTAATAATAATAATTAAACAATAAAATAATAACAATAAAGTAGAAGAGGAAAAAAGAAAACATAAAGTAGTATATGGCACTAAGTTGCACATAACTGTTAACACTTTGCAACATCATGAATAATGTTGTAACAATCACCAAGATGCAAAGACCGAAACACACACAACAAAAGAGAGCTAAACTCTATAATGGGCACGCTTATTTAACAATGAATGATCGACAGTAGTACTTCGAGAAAAATCATCTTCCCACTGTTATGGCATTTGGGAAAATCCTTGTAAAGTAACAGTTATACTTGACCTAGCCACTCGGTTCCTGCACTGTTACTGAAGTCGAGGTCACTCTTGCACTCTTCTAGATCATCTTCCTATATTGCATGCCATGCCTCTCTCTGTAATAGCCCCTTTATCTCTCTAATTAGAAACTCTATTCCTCTAATGCCCCAAGAGTCTTCTTCTGCCTTCTTGAACCTTCCTGCTAGTAAGGTATATAGTAAATGGTTTTGCAGGTGTTTGTGGAATACAGAGCTCAGTGTATTTGTGTCATTTCACTGTCAATCATCCATCCAGCCCCGCTTATATTTAGGGTAATAAGCTGGCTACTACAATAAAATTTGCACCCATGACCATCTGTGTGTTACACTTCACATATGCATGCTCTTCCACACTTGAGACAATGATCATTATCTGCATTGCAGCTTTCTTTAGCATTCCTGCGCATAGAAGCATGGGCAAATGTATAATTTGTGTATTAGCTTGTGTGTTGCAAGGGCATTCAAAGTTTGGTGCAAAATGTGATAAATCCCTCACTGTGACATACCCAAATTATTGCTGCTGCAAATCTTTTCCATGTGGCCAAAAAGCATATAGTTAACAGTAATTTAATTGAGGTGGACAGTGCATGGCTTCCCAGTGTAGAGGGGTCAATAATATAACATACTGTATAAGAATGTGTGGTGGATTGCCGACATTTTACTCCGGCCCTCACCCCCTGGCCGCTAGGAGGAGCTCTCCCGAGAGCATATACGGGCCCCGAATTCCAGCAGGGCCTCATGGACTATGTAGTTTTTATACACAGCCCTGCTGGATACCTTGGGGGCCACTGGGAGTCGCTGTCGGGAGGCCAATGGACTCATTTGGGCACCATGACCCGGAAGTTCGTCACAGGAAGAGCGACGGGCTTCCGGGGTGAAGAAAAGTACTGTTTACCCTGACCCGGAAGGAATAAGGACTTGTGGAACTGTTGGGCAGAAAGACTTCCGGGTCAGGAGGAATAAAAGGACTGTGGGAGCTCCCAGACGGAGAGCTGAGTTGGGAGGCAGGGTGGCTAAGCGTCTGAGAGTGGAGGATTGGTTATTTAAGTATTGTTTATTTGATAATTGTGGAGAGGAGCGTGCTTTGTGCACATTATTATAAATAATAAATAATAATTGGACTTTTACCTGGTGTCTGACGTGTGGTCTGAGGGTACAAGGGTGCGAGAAAACCCTTAATCTACTACAAATGTTACAAATACTATGAGTTCACTGTTGTACAGCATTTCCAAAATATTAAGCCCTTCCCAGGATATTCATGCCAAATTCTTCCCAGGTAAAAACTTCTGCCAGCTTTAAGTGAAGGAGGAAAGTTAGTAGATCCCGAATTATTGAAAACTGAAAAAATACTATTACTGCTACTGCTAAGAGTTGGACCACATTTGGTCATTCTGAAATTCATGAGGGCTGTTTTCCTACTCTGAGATGCCTAAGAAATACAGACCCTGTTCCTGTTTTGATTTACTCATAAACATGAGATTCTGCTGTTTTATGCTAACATGTTCTCATTAATGCAAATGGAAAATGACTAGCATAGTTCAGATTTTCCTCTTATTATAAAGATTTAAAATCCCCACTGTCTATAAAGCATTCTGAGTAAGTTAGAAAAACCTCTTCAGTGTCAGTAATGGATATTGAACTGCTTTAAGCAACACAAAATGTCAAAGAATTAGCAATAAGGCTTAATTTAAAATATTCAGGAAATCTTTCCTACAATTTTCCTGCTTCTGTAAAGAAGAAAATATTCAGTTACTTTAATCCTGGCTGTTCTTCATTGACTGCTCACACCATTTGCAGTACTCAGCATGCATCAGGGTGCACACAGTATGCTTACTTTGCATCAACTGAATACGCTTGTAACTTTCTTTAAAGTTTTGCACTTTAATATTTAGACCTTTTTAAGATTCCAATTTGGTTATCTCGGGTGCCACCATTTTAGGTGTGATCGCTACCATTAGTATGTTAATGTACAATGGACAATCAGGTCATTGGAGATTTTGATGACAACATTAAACTTTTTGTGTGCTTTTGATTTTTCTTGCATTCCTTGTTTAGAGACAATTTGTGGCGAGAATTTTAGAGTTTAGTTTTTGTTTGGGCAAAAGATCAAGTACAACTCTGTTATGGATTCATCTTGTTATTTGACAAATATTTATTGTTTTGGTCCTTTTATCTTTCATCTCCTCCATAGAGCAATTGGTTCCTTTCCACATCCAGAACAAGTTAGTGTCACATTTGCTACATCGATTTTGAGCAAAACATCTTGACCCCAGGAAAGCTTTCTTTGTTCTTTTTCCTGTCTTGTGTTGCCAGCTTTGAACAAATCATCAAATACTGCAAAATTATGACAAATGTGTTCTGAGAGCTTTCAGCTAAGGAAAACAAAATGTTTTGAGGTAAAGTAGGTATATCACTAAGCATGGTGTTGGACAATGGTGACCTGTTGCATGTCGATTAAAACATACCTGTAAGAATTAAACTGTATTCTGTATAAATGACAACAGCAACCTTATAAACCTTTAATTACAGTTAGTCATACATTCATTTTCTGAACATGGCTTTTGTAGTTGGAGTTGGCACCTTTCCCGTTAAGGCAGACCTCAACCCTTGACAACTGCATGGCAAGAGGCACTCTGGTACATCTACACTCCTGCAATAACTAACTGAGAATGAGCACTCATTGGACATATGGGAGAAGAACATGCAAACTCCACACAGACAACAACTGAGGTGGTGTTCACAACCAATTCTTCGAAGCTAACCTCTGCATCAACATACTGCTCTTTTACAAACTGTAAATATCTTTATTTCAGTGACTCTGTAGCCATGACTGAGCCTGCTCAACTGTCACATTTCCATGTCTTGACTTTTTGATTTGTCTTTGTTCAGCATAGATTACAGTCTGCTGGTCTCATTAACAGAAAATCAAGGTACACTTCTCGATTGTTCAAAGAGGCAGCCTGCAATTTGTATGCAGTAAACACGCAGACACCTGCTACATCTCTGTCATCACTTCACCATGGCAGCAGAACAGAATGCAGGTTGTGCCCAGGGAATGAAAATCATGAACATGTGAACAACACAGTCTGAAAAAGCAAACCATTAGTGAATTTGAAAAAAATCTGCATTTATTATTAAAAATGGCCATGAATGCAAATTTATTTATTAATTAATTTATAACAAATAGCTTGTCTAAAACTGAGATGGACTGGCAACCTGTCCTGGGTGAGTTCAGGCCTTCCGCTGGGCTGGCTAGGATAGGCTCTGGCACCCCTCACAACCCTGTTCAGGGCTAAGCGGTTTAAAAAAATGAAAAACTTGCCTAAAAGAGAAGCAAATATTTCACAGGCATCTAGAGAGTGCAAAATCTGATGAAAAGGCCATTTGGTTGAAAGCAGCAATCAGTCCCTTGTAGATAAGTTGGATCAATCCATCAATGAGGTTTAAATCGGACCTTTGTATTGGAAACTAAAGCAATTTAAGGGTGTATTATAAAACAAAAGAAGCAGGTAGCTTGGTCAAGATGGAACAGTAATGGGAAGGAGCATGTGACCTTTTTACATTCCAGTCTTGCTCTGTCAATGTAGTCAAGTTGTGAAAAAGCAATGCCCACAGAAAAAAAATCAAGTGTTGCAGTAAAATAATAAATATTTTAAAGGTAAACATGAATTCCTCAGACAGCAAATCCCTAAATGAAGAGGATTATATGCAGAGAAGTGCAAGGAAAATTACAACAGAACTTAAAAAATCCATACTATAACACTCTGCAGGAAGACTCACCACAAGAATGCCTACCCCTATGTTACCTAACAACCACCCTTTTTTCTTGTGCAGTGGATGAATGTAACCAGTATCATTTCTGTCTCCATTGCATCTTTAGGATTGCATAATTGGCAAAGTGGGCGCCATAATACCAGAACAACCATAATACATGTCTTATAGCACAAAAAAATGTCTATACTGTACATGGCAGGAAGTGACTGTCATTTTGTTTTCACTAAAGAATTTAATTTAAATACTACAAAAGTAAATGACAGGCAGAGCATACTCAATTTGCACAATTATCATATTGTTCTCATTTGTTGTGGTGTGCTGTTTGAATGTATTTTTATATTTGTAGAAAACCTATGGATGTGTGTAGAGCCTAACAAAAGCTATCATATATGCTGTAGTCTCTTGGCGTGTTCTTCTGTATCTGTGTAACAATGTTCCATGTTTTGTACTTATCTTATACAAAGAAATTTCTCACTTGGATAGTAAAAGGCAACCTAAGTTGAAAGAGCTCCCAGAAAGCAACTAAACAAATGCCTTCCTTCGTTTGTCAATTTAGCACATTTTGCTGGTCATGAAACATCATAGTTTCATTTTTTTTGTAAAGCAAAACTAAATTTCACTGCAAATTTTGTTTGCAACTTTAACGTAAAGCATTCTGAATTAACTTGTGAACAATAAAACCAAACACTTGTCTTAACCTACGAAAGAGCTGACTTGCTGAGTCCATCCACTTAGGATCAGACACTGACCTGCTTTGCAGAAAAACACAAAAACAAAAGTCTGCAATAAATTTACTAGACAGAGGTATTAATTGCTGCTATCTACACTGCCTGGGAGTCTGCCCCATGGGTTATGGCGACTCCATGAAAATTTAGGCCGTTGGTATTGTCTGCCTTTTGAAATTTGACTCATCCATATACATGTTCCTTTGAAGTTTCCAGTTTTTGATTTCAGATCTTTTGGTACTAGAAGTTCATTTCAGTGCCTTGTGTGTGATTTGTGAACTTTAACCATCACCACACACTGCACGTACCATCAGAAAGAGTGAGAATCAAAGAATCACATTTGTAATTGTTTCCAATGTACAAGCATAAAAAAGGTTTACCATAATATAGTGCCAATATTGCAGTTTTTTTTAGTAATTTAGTTTAGTAACTTTTTTATGGCTCAGGACACACAAAGTGTGTTCATTGGTTGGTATGAAGGAACTCTTGTTCCTCAAGTCAATATGTTTCATGTACATATAGGAGAATTCTGGAGGCTTTTAACCTTTTTAGTTATAAATATAGAAATCAATGAGCATGCATCAGTCTTCAGCCACCTTTGTGAGCGTACTTAACACTTACTAATTAAAAATCATTAGACTGGCCTGGCAATCAATCTCATGAAAGCTTACTTATAGCCTGGAGCAGTGGCTGCCATCAATCCAGTTAAGGCAGTTGTTTTAGAAAAGACAATAGCAATCAATAAAACAATCAAGCCTTACCTTTTTAAGAATGCTCCAATTATTTTCTTAGCTGTCCAAGATACAGTGGAGCACAGGCAAAAGGCACTTTACCTGTAATTCAAATAGAAAAGATTTTTAAATGTAACGGCCTAATCAAAGACATGGGTAGGATTTAGAATGCTGTGTCCAAGGACTCAGGTGATTAAGAACTGTGAATGTGTGATGTAATGCTGGTTTTGTTTAATCTTCACACATCCATATCTCTAACCTTATCTCTGTGCTTACTGACACACAAAAACAGCTTTGGAAAGAACAGGCTTCTCACAACAACACAGATCATATACTGTTTCTGAAGGATCAATGAATTGAGGTTTGAAGGACTTAAAGGTAAGACACAACATTACAATACATAGTACCTTAATTTACATAACTATAGCACTGTATGTGAAAAAGATATTTCCTAGCATTTGTGTGAAATATACCCTTAACCAAGCTTTGTGCATTGTAAGGAGAAGAGGAGAGGGATTTACAAAACATTCACAAGAATCTAGAAGCTTCTGACAGCCGGTTTGTACTGAGTTCCAGTGTCAATAGGGGTGCTAGATACACTAATGGTGTTGAGGAACTTGGAGATTATGGGGCTCAGTAGAGTACAAATACCTTCTGCTATCAAATGAAGCTTTATGACCTAAGGTCCATTTGTCTCTACATTTATAACATTAGAAATGGTTCCAGGTGTTCCTGTAAAAGTGAACTGATAGTGTAAAGGCACCCCTCTATCATCTGCCTAGTAAGCAGTGAGGAGAAGGTGTTGACAAGGACTCAACTAGTGTGGTAAAGAGATATAAATGTAGGTGTGTGGTCATTAACTGGCAGTACTGTGTTGAATTGTGGCAACTTAATTTCCGAATACATTTTTAGGTTGACTGTTAGGCTTTGTTATGTTTCACGTTGCTTCTACTGCATGTTCCCTTTGTATCATTAACTTCCTCTGCTGCAAAAAATGCAGTTTTGGCCTCCTTAAACCTTATTTGCGTTAAGCGGCCCATTGCTGACACTGTGCTCCAAGTTGAGGAACTCATTGTCAAGTTATTGTTGACATCTGTTCTGCCAGTTGTCTTAAATGGTAAACACTATTATCTAGACACCACTTCCATTGGCTTAAGAAGAAAAAGCAAGTGGTGCAACCCTTTAACCTTTCCTTATAGACCACAGTCCTGGAATCAGTCAGTCAATTCTCTGACCTTCTCTAGCACTGTTATGTCCTTCTTAAAATATCTTAAAATTCAGACATTTTTGTCATTTTTGTTTGCTTTACCTCAGGCTACTGCTGTCTGTTCCCCATAGAAACGCACTTCTTGGCCGGTTATACTCCAGCCTAGGATTCATAGTTCATCTCTAACATTGTCTGCCTGTTGTAGGCCCAAGACCAAGCATGTTCAACTGAGGCCACCCTTCTCAAGTCAACAAACAGCCTGATAAACCATTCTGATAACAAAGCTGCTCAATGACCATCCTGTTACGCTGGAAAATAAAGATAACAAAAACACTGGCAAATTGTCAAACATTAAAGGCAGTCTTGCTCTTTGATTTTCATAATTATATTGTAAACTGGTACCAACCAAGTACCTTGATGAGGTATTGTAACAGGTTCATTATTAGCACAGAAAGACAAGCTTGTGTCACTTTGATGCAGATCCAGGGAGGCAGGCAGCAAACAGACGTAACTCAAGTGCCCTGATAATGTGGCCTATAAACTGAATTCACGAGATGGGTTGCTGTTAGTTACATTCTAATTTGTGCCAGCACTGTGTGATCATGTACTGAACAGCAGCTGTTATCTGCAGAGCTTTCTGAATGCAACATAAACAGCCAGGCCTGATTTTATGTGCTACACATATGTCAACATGGACAGATGCCAGTGACAAGCTTTAAAGCAATTGCCTTGGGAGTCTGGAAAGGCTTTGTCATTAAAATCCCACACACACTAAATGGTTTGCATTAGTGTACATTTAGATTTTTTTAAATCAATACTGAAATACTGAAATTAAAATGACAAGAGTTAAACGCATCTGTGAGTATAACAACAACATTTATTTATATAGCACATTTTCATACAAATAATGTAGCTCAACGTGCTTTACATGATGAAGAAAGAGAAAAAAGACAAAATAAATAAGAAAAATAAGACAAAACTCATTAACATAGAATAAAAGTAAGGTCTCATGGTCATGGAGGGCAGAATAAACAAAAAAAACCAGACGGCTGGAGAAAAACAAAATCTGCAGGGGTTCCAGACCATGAGACCGCCCAGCCCCATCTAGGCATTCTACCTAACATAATAGAAGGTGTAAATATGATGTGCTGATTTATAAGCTGTGGCGACTTATGAATACAAAGGTCAATGTTATATCTGGAATTTAAAATCAGAAATAAAAATAGCACTGGAAACAATACTTGACCAACCAGATACTGCAAAGCAAGTGCATGCACTTCGGATAAGTCAACCTGGTCAACAGTCTTCTCCACTGATGAAGCCTTTAACTATTATTCTCTGAGCTCCATTATTCCCCTTAATACAACTTAATTCTACCTATTCATATAACTAATACTAGGGGGGCCAAGCCCCCAGCGCCTTTGCCGCCCAACTCCCAATTGCGACCAGAATATTAGTAAAATCTGTAAATGTACAAAAGAAAAATTATTATTTATTGGAGTCAAAATCATGAAATTCTATAAATATGTAATTCCTGTTAAACTGAGGTCCACTATGCTCAATGAGTATTTATAAGAGACTAAATAAACGATCCATTTGTTTTAACTGACATTCTTATAGATAAAAAAAAAGCTTTTTTTTTAATTATTATTTATTTAAATAACAGGAAAAATCATGTGAAAACTAAGCTGGTATGCAATGGGTCATCGTAACTTAACATTCAGCAACTAAATCACCTAAATACAAACATTGGTGTTATGAATAGGTAATATAGTTTGTTCTTGTGAAAGAAAGTTTATTCAATCAAGAATAAAAACCATGACTTTCTTGATATTTTAGTTTAGAATTTAAAAATGGAATAAGAATCTGAAAATCTAACAACATCACATTAAAGTTCAATAAATTCTGAAAAGAATGATACCAAACATATATATGTAGGTTTTAAAATAAGCCTGATTTAAAGTCTGACAAAAAACAACACATAAAATCGTTGCACAAAATTGTTGCACTTTTTAGGCTTAGAATTTTATATATACACAGTCATATGAAAAGGTTTGGGTACCCCTCTTAATTCTTTGGATTTTTGTTTATCATTCGATGAGCTTTCAACTTCCTGTTAATATATGACATGCCTTATGGAAACAGTAGTATTTCAGCAGTGACATAAAGTTTTTTGGATTAACAGAAAATATGCAATATGCATCATAACAAAATTAGACAGGTGCATACATTTGGGCACCCAAACAGAAATATTACATCAATACTAAGATGAGCCTCCTTTTGCAAATATAACAGCCTCTAGACGCCTCCTATAGCCTTTGATGAGTGTCTAGATTTTGGATGGAGGTATTTTTGACCATTCTTATATACAAAATCTCTCCAGTTCAGTTAAATTTGATGGCTGCCGAGCATGGAAAGCCTGATTCAAATCATCCCATAGATTTTCAATGATATTCAAGTCAGGGGACTGTGACGGCCATTCCAGAACATTGTACTTCTCCCTCTGAATAAATGCCTTTGTAGATTTCAAACTGTGTTTTGGACCATTGTCTTGTTGGAATATCCAACCCCTGAGTAACTTCAACTTTGTGACTGATGCTTGAACATTATCCTGAAGAATTTGTTGATATTGGGTTGAATTCATCTGACCCTCAACTTTAACAAGGGCCCCAGTCCCTGAACTAGCCAAACAGCCCCACAGCATGATGGAACCTCCACCAGATTTGACAGTAGGTAGCAGATGTTTTTCTTGGAATGCGGTGTTCTTCTTCTGCCATGCAAAGCGCTTTTTGTTATGAGCAAATAACTCAATTTTTGTCTCATCAGTCCAAAGCACGTTGTTCCAGAATGAATCTGGCTTGTCTAAATGAGAATTTGCATACAGCAAGTGACTCTGTTTGTGGCGTGAGTGCAGAAAGGGCTTCTTTCTCATCACCTTGCCATACAGATGTTCTTTGTGCAAATTGCACTGAATTGTATAACGATGTACAGATACACCATCTGCAGCAAGATGTTCTTGCAGGTCTTTGGAGGTGATCTGTGCGCTGTCTGTAACCATTCTCACAATCCTGTGCATATACTGCTCCTGTAGTTTTCTTGGCCCGCCAGACCTGAGTTTAATAGCAACTGTACCTGTGGCCTTCCATTTCCTGATTACATTCCTTACAGTTGAAACTGACAGTTTAAACCTCTGAGATTTTGCTTTGAGGATCCCATGCTGTCACTCTTCACAGGAGAGTCAAAGGGAATCACAACTTTCAACTGACCACCTTAAATACCTTGTCTCATGAATGGACACACCTGTCTATGAAGTTCAAGGCTTAACGAGCTAATCCAACCAATTTGGTGCTGCACATAATCAGTGTTGAGCAGTTCCATGCATTCAAATCAGCAAAATGACAAGGGTACCCAAATTTTCGCACAGCCAGTTTTTCACATGTAATTTAATTTCATACAACTAAATACAGCTTCACTAAAAATCTTTGTTTGGAAAACACCCCAGCACTCAGATGTTCCTAGGAAATGAAAGACATACCACTGTTATCTTTTTTGTTGAAAGTAGAGTAAATTATCATGCAGAAAGAGAGGGGTTCCCAAACTTTTTAATATGACTGTAGAGTAGATAATGTAAATAATATAATAATGTCTGCTTCACTTTTATTTTTATTATTAGTGACAATTCATCATCAAGAGAAGTCGATTAACAAAAAGCGTGCTGCAGTAATTCATTGACTGTTTTTAACAAAATGGGCAGAAAGAATTACATACAAATGATAATCGGAATCAAGGTGTTTGTTATCAATAATAAACTGAATAGTATTATTTATGGAGCAAAATATTTCATTTTATGTATTACCCTTTTATAGTGAATACAATTCCAAAGCACTCATTACTGTTTTCTAAAAAATACAATGATTTTTACATTTTTTTTAGATAAAATGTAACACTATGGAGGTTAAAGTATTAATTTCTATTTGAATATAATTTATAGTCATTCTGACTTACATGTGTTGACCCACATACAACATGTCATCTCTCTCCAGTGCCAAGATTAGTGAGTACTGCTACTTTATTTTGAAACGTATGTCTTGCTTACCTGAATTTTTTCAGAACACATTTGTTGTAACCAACTAGTATAACAAAAGCAGATAAAAATCAAATACTGAAAAGATGACTTGTTATGTTAATTATGCTCAATAAGAGAAAGATTGCAGTATCTCTTCCTAATTTTATGCCTACCTCTGCTGAAGCTTAATGTTGTATTTTTAGTTAAAACATATTTGGGTAGTAGAATCTGATTCCAGCCCCATCTACCATAAACTAGACTACAGTAGGTGGAGTTGCTAAAGTTTTCTGTAGGATCCAAGCCACCATAATAATTATGAAGAAGAAATAAAAGATAAGTTCTTTGCTTAGTTCACTTAGGCTTATACTCTTCTCATATTGAGCTTCACATTATATATAAATGGCTTCCACCCCAAGAAAAATACAAAGAACAAAATCACATATACATACACAACACATAAATAATTAACTAGTGTCAACGGAACCCGGGCACAGACAGGCAGACATGTTGTATTTCCACCACCACACGTTTATTTACAAATATTTACAGTCCAAAGTGCACACACAACTCCCAAAGTCCTGGCCACACAACGCCTTACTCTCTTCAGGCCGCCTCTTTGCCTCCTCCAGCAAGCTCAGTCCTTCCTTCTCTCCCGACTCCAGCCCCGAATGAAGGGAGGTGGCCCCTTTTATTCACACCCGGATGTGCTCCAGGTGCTTCCTGGCAATCTCCGACCGACACGCAGAAGTGCTAGCTGTACTCCCAGAAGCACTCCAGGTGTCCCTGCTTCTCTTCCCCCCAGCACTTCCGCCACACCAGGGTTCCCAAGGCATCGGGGCGCCCCCTGGCGGTGACCACGGGCCCCTACAGGGTTGGGCTTCCAAGCCCTCTACCTGTAGCCCCCAAAGCAACCAGGGTGGCGGCCCCCACGTGGTCCAAGGTGGGCGCACGCCCTCTTCCGGTCCTCCAAGGTGTCCCGGCTGGGTCATCGCTCCTGGCACCCCTGACACTAGCTATGCTTATTTGTTGAAGATAGGTATTAGAATAAATAAAAAAATACTTGATATTTCACATCTCTTGGCTTACATGTACCCTCAGTGTTCCCTATGCCTTTCGTCAGTATCCTTGTGTATCCCAACCTCTCTTGCCTAGCACTTCCTATCTCTTCCTTCCTGTAAAGCCTGCTTTTCAGACTCTCTTATTCTGAGGAATGTCAATCGACTACATTGGAAGACGGGCTCACGTTACTCACTATGAAAAAATCATTTGTATTTTTGTGACTACTCCCCATCATTGAAGGCGACTTGGGTTGTGCCTCGTTAATACTTAGTGACCTAATGTCACTCATTAAGTTATTTGCTTTGTTGTCATTAATATGCTCTATCTTAACTCCTTTTTTGTAAAAGTAAAACAAAAATTGACACAATCAGTAATTGAACTTCATCCTTACCAATGATCCATCAAAGCCAGACCAACTAATCAGATTTTTTCAGAAAGACCAGGCCCACACACACATGAATGCATACAAACAGATAACAGTGTATTATTATATTCTATTTAATCAAACATATTATTATTATTAAAAATTAGATAACAAAAAGCACATGAAAATAATACAAAAACAGAAACAACCATAGAAACAAAAATAAATATAGACCAGGGAACAAACTTTGGCTAAAACATAAGTTCTTTGCTGTGGCATTAATCCTATTAATCTTGCTCTTGTCTTGCTCTGATCTCCCCATTTTAAATAAACTGTATTTTGTTTCACTTCCTATTTTATTTCTAAAGAATCTAGAGAAATTATTGCAAGTTTTTTCTTGTTTTGACTTCTCTTGTATTTAGATTATGGAAGTTTTCAATTTTGTTTTTGCCTCCATCTTTAGAATTTTCTCTTTATTGTACAATTCGTCCAATATGCCCCTCTCCAAAATCCTGTTTAATTTTGTACTTTAGTCAAATATTTGTTTAGTTTTGCCCCTTTAATTTGTTATTTCTGTTTCTAGTTTTAAAATGTTGTAAACTTTTCTCATGTTTGTTTTATTTAATGCATTTATTAAAAGTAGATTAGAAATATTTTTTGAGGGTGGGAGTTTTTTTTAAGGATTTATCCTTCTTATTAGGGATTATTCATAGTTTAGGTTTGAAAAGAAAACTTGTACTATTGAAATTACTCAGCAAAGGCACATTCTTTCCTTTGAATAATTATGGCTTGGTAGGTGATTAGAAAAATCATTTAGTGTCAATCCACAATCATTTTATATATTGTCTTGCATGATGAACAGCATCAAAGGCGTTTTACCTCTTAATAGCAATGTGTGTTATAATTCTGGGTGTACAAAGGTACATTAAGCTTTTACAAATCAATTGAAAGTCATTATGTTGCTTTAAAATGCAAAAACAGCCTATGTAAATGACTCTTCATAAACTGTTTCAATTTCAAAGGTAAATGCAAAACAATTAATGGCTGTCAGTTTATATCTCTGCACAATGTATTTGTGTGAATTGGTTTAATTAATAATGGATCTTAA
Source organism: Polypterus senegalus (assembly GCF_016835505.1). NCBI lineage: Eukaryota > Metazoa > Chordata > Cladistia > Polypteriformes > Polypteridae > Polypterus > Polypterus senegalus. The sequence goes on along the minus strand of NC_053160.1, from coordinate 75,925,948 downwards.
TCTGAATGTTGTTATTCCAATTTAAGAGTTATGGATGTCATAAGCTGTTTCAGCAGCACTGGGTGCCATTCTGTCACAGGAGACTCTATCTAACATAATGGACTTTATTGAGAGAAATAGCAGTGTCATGTGTGCCCAGTTCAGTGACATTCTTACTAGCATATCCAACATACAAATAACATGTTACCAACCTTCAATGCAACGATAAACAAGAATGTATGCAAATACATACATAACTTAATTTTTCCTTTGGTGTCTATATTTTTTGTTAAATTGATAAAGTATTAACAAAAGTGTTCATGTTTGATTTACAGTTAATGTGATTTATGCATTTGTGTTTTTCACCCAGTTAAACTGCAAAATTGTTAAGTTTATGTGAACAAAGTAAAGAATCAGTTATTTAAAAGTGATGAGATGCTTTCAGGGTGTTATTCAAGAAAATAGTCAGACATGCTTGTCCAGTTATTATTATTTCTCCATCCAGCCGTTTTAGCTCTAAACCATCCTCTAGAAACTGTGACACACAGACATACACCCATCATCAAGATATTGATGCTTTTGGTATCAGGGAACTCTAAAACGTTGAGATCCGTCAAAAACCAGAGAACAAAATTTTTGATGAATCTAGAGCTATTGCTTCTCCCCCATAGACTATAGTTTATGATGGAGTAGGGCGCAAGGCAAAAAGCACAAATACAAAAGGATCGACATCTGCCTTTTAAAGATGGCTTCCGTGACATCCTGTGCACTCACTCTGCACACATGTGAACAAACAATAACAGTGATGAGCATCGCAACAGGAGAAAAACAAAATGGCACAAATGTTATATCACTGAAATAATCCCATAAAATAATAACAATAAACAAAAACTAAAACTGAAAAATCACTTAATTCCTGACAGTTATTGTTATTTTATTTATCAGTGCTTTCTTACAAGCAATTTATTAAAATTTATTAATGCAGTTTATTCCTTATTATTCTATTTTATTTCTAATGGTTTACATTAGACTCATTATTTTATCGAGACTCATTTATGACATTTTGTTTATTGTCTCGTTCAGCAAAAAAATGTCTGCAAATCCTTCTGTAAATTATATTTTCAGGTGACTGGGCCCAATATACTGTAACTAAGGTGCTGCATTTACCTGTCTTGTGTTTTAACATATCCTCTTACTTTGTCATTTCCTGAAATGCTTTTGTATCTCAATCATATTTTTTTCTGGGTGATTTTTTTATTTTGTGATCAACCTTTCATTAAGTGAAGACTAATTGACAGGAATAGATCATGAAACGGACATGACATACAAAGTAACCCAACCCACCCAATCCCCTCCGCTAATGTTTTCAGATGGGCCTCACTGCTGATCCTCTCTGTCAGTTCTGTTTCCTTGGTTTACCTGCCACTTTTCTCCACATGTTCTGGCACTATCCCCCTGTCTTTTCTTTTTAGACACACCTATGTCTTCCTTTCTTTCTTGGGTGAATGTTTTATTCTTTTCCCTCTAATATACCTCTGTGTACTAGCTTTGGAATTCTAGTTTTAAGCTTTCTGTTATGCTGTATAAAACTCCCCTGTAGAAAGGCCATCTAACAGAGGAGTAGATCTGAAACTCAATAAAGCAAGATATGAATCAGTTTAAGAATCAACTGCTTTCATAATTACCATTTTTACAATTTTCAATTCAATTTATGTCAAACTATTTGAGTGAGGACAGTTTGGGCAAAATCATTAAACTCTGCATGGGTAAACTGTTGCCAATTGTCTGCCATTACCCCATCTGGTGTACCATGTCTCACAAAAACTTATGTTAGATCTTTAATGTACTACCATCTTTCAGCAATGCCATGTCTGGATAGTTTTTATAGGGTCATTACCGTTATGTGTGTAAAGTGAAATTCTTACTTGCATGTGCTAAACAACACATCACCACTCTCTGACGGCATGATCAGTGTGTGTAACAACCTTACATTGAAAATTCTGTTATCCTTACCTGAAAATCTCAAAGTGTAATAATAATAATAATAATTACTATTATTATTACTATTACACTGTAATAATACATAACAAATAAAGCATAGTTTTTCCCTTCCAAGTTAAATAAATCAATGCTCAATTTTCTCCATGTTTTCAGTACTTCTGGGTTTTTAATCCACTTTGGCTCCTTACCATGTGTGAAAGGTGCCCGGAAACAGACAGACACTGAGACAGCCAAATCCAGAACACATGCTATTTATTTTCTTTTATACAACACACAGTGCACGAACCACCACAATAAACTCAGCTCACAGTCTTTCTCTTTCTTTTCCTTTTCTTTCCTTCTGCCGGCTCCACTCCTCCAGTCGCAAGCTCCGTCCTCTTCCACTCAACACCGGCTCCCAGAGTGGAGTGAGGCGGCCTCCTTTATACTGCACCCGGAAGTGCTACAGGTGCTTCCTATTTAACATCCGGCAGCACCTCTGGGTGTGGCAGAAGTGCTGCATGCAAGTTCAATTCCTCTTCTGGCAGCACTTCCAAGGGTGGCAGAATTGCTGCATGCCAAGGCTCCAGAGCTGTTCAGGTGCCCCCTTGCGGTGGTCACAGACCACAACTGGGTTGAGCTTCCCAGCTCCGTATCCGTGGCCCTGATGCAATGCAGGGGTGCTGCCCTCTTGCGCCCCAGGGAAGATATTACCCCTCTCCTGGTCCTTCCCTTTTCCAGGTGTCCCAGTGGGGCAAGGTCCCTATTCGTCTGCCCCACATGTCTTGTTCAGAATTTTGGAGAAATTGCACATGACTTAATTGTTTTATCAATGTCTATGCTTATGTTAGTCCAATAGACAAATCAGAAATTTTTGAATTTTCTATGCTAAGACGTCCCTCATGGATTTTTAATAGGAAGTTATACTATATGACCTTAAAAATCTAATTTCTAGGTCTCTTAAACAATACTCTATCCAATATGGAATATTCATCTCTGTGCTGATCAAAAACTTCTAGTACAGACTGAAGATCATCTCATATACAGTAATTAGATTTTTTGAAATTCTATTCAGTTGTAGCTCCCACTATAACTGTTAACATCTAATCGGAGACTGTGCGATTCTTTCTAATTATGTTAACATGAGTAATTTCATCCTTCTCATGTTTTATTAATTCCACTGAATCACTAAATGCATGGTGCAATGTGTCAGCCACCAATACTTTTTTTTTTTTATTACAAGACGTGCATGCCAGTAAAAGGAAATATGATATTTCTGCATTTAGGAACTAATCTTTGTAACTTAGGAGGTATATCTTCTAAACCTTTCTTTGCATGACTTCCCAATGGTTTATGATCAGGTTCCCAAATATAAACACATCACATGTTTCACATGAACAAAGCAGTGCTAATGCACCTATTTCAATTTATGTATACACTCTGCAGCTTATACAGTAGTGGCCAAAAGTTTTGGCAGTGACACAAATGTTGTGTTTTGCAAACTTCGCTGTTTCAGCATTTTCAGATGATTTTTTACATGTTTCTATGGTATACTGAAGAACAATTATAAACATTTCGTACGTTTCAAAGGCTTTTATTGGCAAATACGTCAAATTTATGTAAAGAGTTGGTATTTACAGTGTTGACGCTTCTTCTTCATAACTTCTGCAATTCACCCTGGCATGCTTAACATAAGCTTCTGGGCCAAATCCTGACTGATGGTGATCCATTCTTGTCTTTTTACTGCTGATCACAATTTGTAGGCTTCTGTTTGTCCACCCGCTTTTTGAGAATTGACCAAAGGTTCTCAATGGGATTAAAATCTGTGGTGTTTCTTAGTCATATGTTCAAACTTTCAATGTTATGATCTCAGAGCCACTTTGTTACCATGTGACATGGAGCTCCATCATGCTGGAAAATACGCAGATCATCACCAAATTGTGCCTGGATTGTTGAGAGAAGTTGCTCTTGGAGGATGTTTTAATACAATTCATTATTTACGTTAGTGTTCTTGGATTGTCTCAGGATGCTTCACTGTTGGCACAAAGCAGAACTCATGGTAGCGTTCACTTTTTCCTTACCCGGGCAATGGATTTTCCAGATGTCCCAAACAGTTGGAAGGAGGATTAAAAAATAACTTTGCACCAATCCTTGTACTTGCTGCAGAATTGCAGTCTGTCCTTGATGTCTTGGACACTTTTAGTTGATTATTTTTTGCTGGGGCCAAAATAAGTGAAATTTTTTTTTGTAATAAAGTTTAATTTTTATGCTAATAAAACTCTTTGCGATGAATTAATAAGCATCTGATCACTCTGCACAATAATATAAAAACAATGTGAATTGCCACCACGAAAACTAAACACACAAATTTTGCAAAACACAACAAAACATTTGGCCACAAGTGTAATGCTACAGATGCATATGCAGCAGGTTGCCTTAAAGTACCATACTGCTGTAGCAGTACGGCAGCAGTTCCTAATTTAGAACCATCTGCTAAAAGTTTAGTTTTTCTTTTCTCATCATAGTATCTCAAAGTTTGAGCTTGCATACTGATATTTTTAAGATCTTTAAACTATTACATTTTAATTTCAATCCTACTCAGATGTTTTAAACAGTAGCCCACTTACAGTAAATGATTTGTGTGAGCTTACCTACATAGAATGACGTAAATCTTTGTACATCATTCTGATTTATGGGTGGTAAAATTTTTAATTGTGGTGACCTTGCTTTAGTCAGTCTTAGCTCCATTTTAAGTCAGTTTTATCCCAGGAAAGTTTTCTGAAATTAAACTTATTAGTATTGTAATGACACAGGGGTGCAAGAGACATTGGTTCTTTTACAACTCCAAACACTTGCTTGTCTTGTGCATGCACTTATATACTTCTGGCTCTGCACTTTTCTACTCGCCAGGGTCAACAGTAACTCCATTTGCCACACTTTTTCTGGCTCTGTGAACCAGTTCAAAGTCAGGATCCTTTGCAAGGCCTGCCAGCGGACATGTACCCAGGCCCATGAACTTTAGCAGTTGACAGAAACCTCTGAAGTGCTTAAACTGCTTAATTCTCTCAGGAATTGTTTTATAGCTGGCTTTTCTATGTATCCCCACCCCTTCTAATAGTTCCCCACCACCTGAGAAAAGTGTCCATCTGAGGTCTGGATTAAGAAGGTTACAGTATTTAGTTTTAATGCACTAACACTAGCAGTTTTAATACCAATTTAGGCCATTGGTCTTCCAAACATTCACCCCATATTAAAAAAGTCATCAATATACACTGTGTGTGGACATGTTACAAAACTTTGCTTTACAAAAGGGTTTTTATAAATTGATTAGCTCCTTCTTAAAGCAGAGGATGTCTGTACAACTATCCTATTATTGCCCGCCCCACTGAATTAAAATAGAATCATTAACATGTTCATTTGTGCTGAATGGCACTGCTTTAAGTTGTAGTTACTTTGCTTTTATTTTAGTGATTGTAATAGAAATCAGACACAAAAATTAGGTAGCCTGTATTATATTAAGTTTCTCAAGGCTCTTTTTAACATTTACTTGTATAATACATTACCATTTTCTATAGAACTCTTCTTTGAGTTTGGCCATAGGTGGCAAAACATCCAGTGAAATGCAAGTATAGATTATACTAATTACTAAACATAGAATTAGTACATATAAAGATATAGATTTGTTAAAACACACAGAAAAAAATAGCATAACTGGAAACCAACATATCTGTGCATTAATTATGGCCAGTTCACAACAGAGGAGATGAAAATTTTAAGTTGAACACAAAGTTAGACGCAGTCACCATCTTGGAGACCTTGGCCAACTAGATACCTAACCCTCCTGGTCATTCTAGAGTAGAATCTGTGCTGCGTTGTCCCATCTGATGAAAGAATCTTTCCATCTGATGATTCCAATACTCCTTTATCTGACATTCTTTTTCCAGGGGCAGGAGAATAGCTTGGCAGTAAAGATGTGGCACCAAGTTTCACATCAAGATACTGAGAAGAAAACAAAACAGAAGAGGGTTAGTAACTGTTTATAAATATTTTATTACTTGTATTTTTTTACAAATGACTAACAAACATAGATGTAGTATGCACAGCTAATCAGCAACTCTAGTCACTGTATGCTAGACTAAAGTAGTGAGTCTTAAGCCTGCATTTAAAAGCTGAGACTGAAGAGGCATCTCATATATTAACAGGCAGATCATTCCACAGCTTCAGGGTCCTGTATCCAAAAATCCAACCTCCCATTGTTATTTTTTAATCCACTGCAGTAATAACTCCTTCTAGAAATAAATGCATTTATCAATTTCTCAGTATACTGCATATTTAGAAAAGTCATGATTTTATGACATTTTATACATGGAAAAAACATGTTTTGGATAGTTTTGTTAAGTGTAAGTGACAGGAAGTGTCAAAGATGCTTAAATTATGTGTTGATTCTTTAAAAATAATGACGATTCCAACTGAATTAAAAAGTGAATGAATGTTGTTGCAGTCAGCATCGTTGCCCCCAATATATACTCGGCAAAAAAAGAAACGTCCCTTTTTCAGGACTGTGTATTTCAACAATAATGTTTTAAAAATCCAAATAACTTTACAGATCTTCATTGTAAAGGGTTTAAACAATGTTTTCCATGCATGTTCAATTAACCATAATCAATTAATTAACATGCACCTGTGGAATGGTCGTTAAGACCTTAACAGCTTACAGAAAGTAGGCATTTAAGGTCACAGTTCTAAAAATGCAGGACACTAAAGAGACTTGTCTACCGACTGTGAAAAACACCCAAAGAAAGATGCCCAGGGTCCCTGCTCATCTGCGTGAACGTGCATTAGGCATGCTGAAGGGAGGCATGAGGACTGCTGATGTGGCTAGGGCAATAAATTGCCATGTCCGCACTGTGAGGCGCCTAAGACAGCGCTACAGGGAGACAGGAAGGACAGCTGATCATCCTCGCAGTGGAAGACCACGTGTAACAACACCTGCACAGGATCGGTACATCCGAATATCACACCTGCGTGACAGGTCCAGGATGGCCACAACAACTGCCCGAGTCACACCAGGAACACACAATCCCTCCATCAGTGCTCAGACTGTCCGCAATAGGCTGAGAGAGGCTGGACTGAGGGCTTGTAGGCCTGTTGTAAGGCAGGTCCTTACCAGACATCACCAGCAACAACGCCGCCTATGGGCACAAACCTTCGCTGGACCAGACAGGAGTGGCAAAAAGTGCTCTTCACAGATGAGTCACGGTTTTGTCTCACCAGGGGTGATGGACGGATTCGTGTTTATCGTCAAAGGAATTGAGCACGTCTGGGGCCTGTTGGATCGCAGGGTGAGGGCTAGGGCCATTCCCCCCAGAAATGTCTAGGAACTTGCAGGTGCCTTGGTGGAAGAGTGGGGTAACATCTCACAGCAAGAACTTACAAATCTGGTCCAGTCCATGAGGAGGAGATGCACTGCAGTACTTCAAGCAGCTGGTGGCCACACCAGATACTGACTGGTACTTTTGATTTTGAGCCTCCCTTCATTCAGGGACACATTGTGAAACATTTTTAGTTTATGTCTTATGGTGTTGACTCTTTTAGTGTTCATACAAATATTTACACATTAAGTTTACTGAAAGTAAAAACAGTTGAAAGTCAGAGGACGTTTCTTTTTTTGCTGAGTATATAATATTTCTGTGTTTTTTTCTGTACTCAGAGACAATTAAGTTTTCAATTATTCACTCCTTTAACTCATTGACGCAGCTTATTAAGGTCAATATCAAAGAAAGTTAATTTGGTCAAAAAAGATATAATCTGTTATCATCTGCGTACAAATGCAAATTAATGTTATGGTTTCTAATGGTAATTCCCTAAGCATGCAAAGTGAAAACAGTTACGGTTCTAGTACTGAGCCCTGCAGAACAGCAAACAGTATTTAAATTCTAAGTATAATGAAGTCATTTAATGGAGTTCTGTCAGCTTATGTCTGTATGTACTGGAATCAGTCTGATAAATAAGAACTAAGCCAGGCAAGTACAGTGCCTTTAAATCCAGTATAATTTACTAGTTTGTGTAATAAAAGTTGGTCAGTGCTCAATTATGTCAAATGTTGTACTTAAATCTAACAATATAATTGTCCTTGAATTTCATAAATTGTCCCTAGTGTATGCTAGGTGTGTGGGTGTGTATGTCCTACGCTGGGTTGGCGCCCTGCCCGGGATTTATTCCTGCCTTACACCCTGTGTTGCCTGGGATTAGCTCCAGCAGAACCCCCATGACCCTGTGTTAGGATATAGTGAGTTGGAAAACGACTGACTGACTACTGACTGACTGAATTTGCTTCATCACAGGATATTAGAATGTTGCTCATAACATGGGTTGGTACCATTTCTTTATTTTGACTGGTCCAGAAGCCAAACTGGAAGTACATAAATAAGTTGTAATGTGAGTGGTAACTACTTTTCAAAGTATTTTAGAGAAAAGGGGTAATTTTGATATGAGTAGGTTTCATATTCGAAATTAAACTTATGCTTTCCTGTTCCATTATCAAATTAAAATAACTAAAGTGATCTGTGCAAGTTTAGACAGGGCTGAAGTCTGGGATCTTATGTTGTTAAATTTCTTATTGCACTGCAAATATCTGTGTGTATTTTTCATTGTAGTTCAGTAGTACCATTTGTTAAGTTTGTTCTAAGCAGTACACTAGAACTATTAATGTTATTATCTATTAATCTAGAATAAAAGTCTGAGCTGCTATAAAGAGAGCTTTTTATTCTTTTTAACATTCTCTGTCCATGTAATTTGGAAGACCTGCAGCTTTGTTGTTTTTTTCTATGCTCCAGCTTTAAACATTCTAATTTAAGAGCTCAAGTACTCTCATTAAAACAGGGTGAGTTTCTATACACTTTAGTTCTATTTGCTTTAATGGTAGCTACTGTATCTAGGGCTTCTAGATGTTGCACTGTCCTTGTTTTTTATCTGTGAGTGTACTGGTAAGGGCAAAACCAAACCAAACATAATTAAGGAGTGATCGGAAAGAACTTGATTTAACGGAGTAATATTTCAATTTTGAATCTCAACTCTGTAAATAATGATTAGATCTAACATGTAGTTATAACTATGAGTCTGGCCATTGATAATCTGGCTAAAACCTACATAACTAAAACATTTACTAAAAGTGTGAATGAACAATGAACATCACCCCGGTTGTCTGGAGACTAGTACAATTGTGCTGGGTTCTGTTTTAACACCTGAATGCCTCAAAGGATGTAAATTTGCCTACATTTTTAGAAGCAGTTTGCAGTTCATCACACAGAATTATCCTATCTCCTCAGCCTGTATCTCTTGATTTATGTAAGTAATGAATGCCCATTTGGTGATGCCTTGGCTAAGAGAATAATGACAAATTTATTAAGCCAGATTTCAGTAAGAAGACACAAATACGATTTTTGACTTAAAATAATATTGTCTACCAAAGCAGCTTTATTTCCAGGATAGCATGTGTTGCTCTATGAAAGTGTCCACAAAAGACACGTTAAACTTCTTTTTATATTGGTAGACAAGTTAATACCGTAAATGTCTACATTATTAGCCTTGATTTACATGCACAACCCATGACATCCACTTATCACTTATATCTCATGCACATATATCAAATCAAGTAATATGGCTAAGGCTGGCAACCTAAGCTTCAAAACAGTGCAAATAAGAATATATTGATAGGAGCCAAGGGATTGTTGCCCTTTGGGCACTTCCTTTGAAAGAACTACACTTGAGAATATCTTACCAAAAGCCAGGAGCCAATGCAGCTACTCCTGTTGGGGTTTTATTCCTATGGATACCTTTGAAAGGATAACACAAACTAACAGTAGTCATGAGGCTGATAGCTGCTCCTAAAACAACATAACCTAAATGGATGCAGTTGTTTCATTAACTATCAGTGATTGCTAAACAGGACAAATTCAACAAATCAATACTTACACTCTGTTTCTATCATTACTTATGTTTATTTAAAGGAGACACAAGGAGTAAATGTTAGATGTGAAAACATACAACTGGAATTAATCAAATCAGTATCACACAGCAAACTTCAAATCAGGTGGCTGTAACTTTGAATATTGCAGTCTTTGTTTTTGTAAACCAGATATGTTTGGGAGTAGAGGGGTGTTCTGTTGATGGCAAAATCTGCCCAAATTATCTTCTCTCTGGCTGTTGTTCCTCTCTATAAAATGCTTTTTAAATCTTTTTTATATAGAGTGTCTTGCTAACTGCCTTATGTATTGCATCAGTCAAAATATTGAGACAACGAATAAGTTCCCATGGCCTGGTTGATTGTTAATTAAGTTACATTTAACTATACATTAAAACAAAACTCTTAACCTTAAAATCCCAAGCATCCATTTCACAAATTCTTACAAACACCATGCTCGTTAATTTATCTAAGCATAAACATATCTCTCTATTATAATAAAAAACTTTTGTCAAGACATGATCTACTTGGAAGACACTCTGACGTCCCATGAGAGACACTTTGACATCCCGTGAGACAAAAGGACAGCTGCAGTACAGGCTTTTAAATGATTGATGTGCAGCACGACAAGCAGAACATGCAGCACAGTAGTAGCAAGCCAGCAGCTGATCCGTCCACATCTCCTTAGCGCCCCTCCTCCCCGCCACTTCACAATGCAAGCTCTAGAGGTGCCAAGTGCGAGTTAGCCGAGCGAAGTGAGCAGGGGCATTGCCCCCTAATATATTTTAATAAACAATGACACTCTTTAACATTTGTATACTTATTTCCACACCCCAAAGTTTCATCTAGTTCTGAGTTCAACATTAAATAATAACTACATTATAAATATTAATGATCTAATGAACTCATTGTACCTGCCTGATGTTTCAGTTAGAGAATATTTTAAAACATTCAGATAACACAATGTTGGCTATCCCATATGAGCTCTGGATCAACAGGTTACAAGCAATTATCTAGATAATCCTAAAATAAATACACATTAAAATAAAATGCAAAATAAATGTTATGAGTCATATTTAGAATACTGTAAAAGTACAGTTCTTTAACAGCATTACAGAGTGAATGTTTAATAAGCAGCATTTTAAACTACAAAGATGCTTCTGAACCATTGTTTCATTTTTTTGTGTTAATTTGAATTAAGTTACTATACACGTAGCTGTAGTGGAGATCTGATTTTAAATCTTGGCCTAATTATCAGAATCAGAAAAACTTTATTAATCCTGAAGGAAATTACTTATGTTATAACTATACAAATAGGCAAAGGCACAATTAACACAAAGAGAAATATAAAAAGTAAGCATATAAAATAAAATAAAATAAAAAACTTTAAAGCCTCTTTCAGTATACTTTATAGGTATGCAATGAACTAAATATAATAAATACTGCACATCTAATACTTTAACAAATCTCTAGTTCACTAAACCAGGGGTCCCCTGGTACGCAGCCCCGCGTCTGACAGCCGGGCCGCAAGAGAACTGCCGACAACGGAGACTCACTCAGTGAAGGGCTACAACAAAAAGGCTGCTCCCTTCACTGAGGACACTTTTCAGAACGCTAGGTGGGCGGGGCTTTGCAGCGGTACAGAAAGAGGACAGAGACCGAGGTGAGAGAGTATGACAACAAAGTATTTTTATGTTTCTGATAGTTTCCGCATATGACACGAGTCTATAGAAATCTCGTTACTACGAAGTACATTCAGCAGATACTTTCATTACAACAAAGTGACCTTGAAATGCTTGAATAAATCATTCAAGAGCAGTTAGTTCTGTGGTCCCAGCTCAGTTGTGCACATTTGCACAACAATCCCCAAACAGAAACATTGTAAAAAAAATTTCTTTCTTCGAACTTTCCTCGTACTGTTTTTTTGCTGTTTTTGTTTTTTGTGGTTTTCAGTAATACCTTATTGCTCGTCAACATCTGAAAAACATCCATTGGAATTTAAGTCAATGTCACCCTCCTATAGAAACGGCAGACACAAAAAAACAATAACAGTGTTAATGTGATGTGCAGTTTGTTTGAATGACAAATGCAATACATATGTCTTTGTTATATGCAAAAAGAGAAGAAAAATCTCGGTTGCAAACATATGCGAGCTGTTGCATTTGAAGATGCCAAAAAAGCCGTTATTATGTGGTTCAGTGACGCTCGTTCAAGAAAATTCCTATTAATGCGGCTCTCATTCAAGAAAATGTGAGGTTTTTAAACTCTCTTGGGACCTCTATCAATGGGACAACATGCTGTGAGCCTGCTGTTACCCTGCCCCAGCAACGGACAAACAATCTTACACAGATGCGGCAATCACGCTTCGGGACGCACTTCAGCATGACGTTTCCGTTGGGTGGGGGGGATCCCAAAAGAGTTCAGAAACCTTACAATATGAAGAAGAAGAAAAGGATGATTCGACTTCTGATTGATAACTGTGCTGCCCACAACATGCTTCCACATTTAGATAATGTTCGCGTTGAATTCCTCCCACCCAATTGCACGGCAGTGCTTCAGCCAATGGGTTTGGGCATCATTCGCACCCTGAAAGTGTATTATCGCAAGGAAATGCTGAAAAAAATTCTTGGCAGCATAACTTGTAGACGGGCAGAAAGGTGCCGCAGTGGGTAGCGCTGTTGCCTCACTGTTAGGAGACCCAGGTTCAGGGAGTTTGTAAGTCCTCCCCGTGTCTGCATGAGTTTCCTCCGGGTACTCTGGTTTCCTCCCACAGTCCAAAGACCTGCAGATTAGGTGCATTGGCGATCCTAAATTGTCCCTAGTGTGTGCTTGGTGTGAGTGTGTGTGTGTGTGTGTGTGCCCTGCAGTGGGCGACCGTGCTGCCTGGGGTTTGTTTCGTGCCTTGCACCTTGTGTTGGCTGGGATTGGCTCCAGCAGACCTCCGTGATCCTGTAGTTAGGGTATAGCAGGTTGGATAATGGATGGATGGATAACTTGTAGACAGGAGAAGATTAAAATAACACGAAAGAAGCTATTGAAGCTGCTTCCCTTTCCAACATCCTATCTTTGTGAGGCAGCATTTTCTGCAGTGACAGCAACCAAAACGAGATTACGGAGTAGACTGAACATAAGCAACACACTTCACGTGTCACTGTCTTCCATCGTCCCCAGATGGGATCATCTGGTTGCTGGAAAACCCACTGATTCCGCATTATGGTAAGCTGTATAATTTCTATTATGATATTATAACTTAATAATAATAGAAATGTAAAGTAAATTGTGCATAAAACACAAATTTGCTTCTAGTAAAGCTGTCCTTGATGTTAAAAAGGTTGGGGACCACTGCACTAAACAGTAATAATAGCACACTGAGCTGTAAATATTTCACATAGTAGTATTGCATATATAATTGAAATATCATACATTCTGAGAATCAAATAGAGTTATTCACATGAGAAGCAACAGACAAGCTATTGCACATCTAAGTAGCTGAAAAATGGGAGATCCATTAAGGAAAGTGGGAACAACTTATTGTGTGGATGAGTGACCAGAAGAGCGGTTATAGTGCCTGATGGCTGTGGGAAGTACTTTCTGTGACATTCAGTGGAGCACTTTATGCTAGGTACTCTACTGCTAAAAATGCTCCTCTGTCCAACCACAACACTATGAAGTGGGTGATCAGCATTGTCAATAATAGACTGAAGTATAAACAAAATTCTCCAATCTACCACAGATTCCAAGCTGTCCAGTTTCTTTCCTACCACAGAGCCATCCTTCTGAATCAGTTTGATAAGCCTCTTAATGTCTGACACTTTTATGCCCCAGAACATCCAGCATGCCACAACGAAAAAAAATGCCACTAGCAACCATGCAGTCATATAACATCCGCAGCATAGCGTTGCAGACCCAAAAGAATCAAAGTCTGCGTAGTAAATACAGTCTCCTTTGACCCTTTTTAAATATGGCGAGTGAGTTCTTAGACCAATCTTATTTACTGTTCATATGCACCCCCAAATACTTCTAGTCCTGAACGATCTCTGCATTGGAACCCCTAATACAGAAGCAAGTAACTGGATATTGTGATGTTCTCAAATCCACCACCAGTTCTTTAGTTTTACTGATGCTCACACCAATGAACACACTGTCTACTACCCTATTGCAGAATCATCAGATATGACAGCCCTCTGTGTTATAGCTAAAATCTGTAGTGTACAAGATGAAAAGGAATGGTGGCAGGAATGTCTCTTGTGGAGCACCAGCACAGTATCAGACACACAGCCCTGTGGACGCACATACTGTGGCCTTCATGTACTTCATGATCCACTGTGGAAGATTAATTTTATTCTTAAAGAAATAGCATAAAGGGTTAATAAATGTCAGAAACCTGTTCATGCTCACCAGAAAACCAGATAAAGGTCAAGTGAACAACAAAATGTACACTGAAATATAAAAATTGGTTTAGGAAAAATACTGAGATGATCAAGTAAATAAAGAATGTACCAGAAGAAATGTTGATGTAATATACAAAATGTATTGAAGGAAGACTAAGAGATGACTAAGAAATCAGCAGATGTCCTATAAACAACGAGAATGAATAGTTGTTATATACACAGAAATTTCAAGCATGGTGGTGCAACTCAAAGGTATAAGATGCATTGATTGACACTGTGTGTAATTCAACAGTTTATAAAATGAACCTCTATTCTTCATTTCTCTCATCATTCTAACCATGCTGTAATGGACTTCTTTTGAAGAATGCTCCATCTAAGGCATTTTGCCAAGGGGTAATTAAAAGATACAACGAATAGCTTTTCTCCTGCCCAATTCCTGTTAGAGGATGTTTCATTCTTTAATAAGATGTTACGTTTCTACTACACCAAGAAACTAAGATATCATCCACCTACATTGCAGACAACTTACTGCCCAGTCTGGGTGGTTGAATGGTGTTAAAAGCACATGAGAAATTAAAGAACATAATTCTAAGAATTCCTCCTGTCTAGGTGACTGTAGGCACAGCACAACAGGTAGATAATGGTGCCTTCAATGGGCTAATGTTGAAAATCCTTAGTAAAACTCTACAAAGCAGATATTAACCACCCATGTGCAGATATTAACCACCCATAAGCTGATGCCATCAGGGGTTGCTGCCTTGGCAGAATAAACTCTGCTTAATTCTCTCATGACTAGGTCTTCAATAATGGTAATGGATGGTCTGCTTGTATCAGCATTGTAAACAGAGGAGGGGTGGAGCTGGGTTCGGCTAGTAAGGGGAAGGGGGCAGTGATTCTACATGCCCCTTCCCCTGTAATGAGGGGTGAGGGAGAGGAACAGTGAGCAACCGAGCAACTGAGGCATGGTGTATCCAAGGGTATCCAAGGGTACATTGTCAGCCACAGAGGTGGAGCTGTAGGGCAGGTTGGACTGAGGCTTGTTGTCAAACCTGTTAAAAAACTGGTTACATTCATTATCCATTTCTCTGTTGCCTTCAGTCCCACAGCATTCAGGAAAACCAAACAAACTGCCACAAAAGATAAAAATGTGACATGAAGTCGATACTTATGAATCAGCATATGTGTCAACTTATGGAATCAGTACTTTGTTCTTAGCCTTGACAGGCACACTGCTTAGTAGCGAGTATCTGTTCTGGGTCTGAATTGGTGACCTGGGTGCTGAAGGACTAAATTTTGACTTCTTAGACTCCCATCTCACTGTTACTCACTCACCCTGTGGCCAAAATGGTGCTGTTGATTTTAGCAGCACACTGACTATAGTGAGGCCTGGAGAGCCTGAAGCCATATCAGAAATGGCACTATTGTCTAAACAAACCGACTCAATCCAATCTTCGGTTTGCCTAATCACTATCAGAATCCTATCACGGTCCTCTGAAGCTCATATTTTCCCAAGCAGCCCTAAGTTAATTACACATTTTTGGCAGGTGAATAGAAATGTATTATCCGTAAGAAAACCTAAACTGTACATGCCACAGGACACATACCATATAAACATGCCCTCAACAGACTTAGAACAAACTGAACCTTTATTTATCACTGAGTTCATCTTTATCCTTGTGTCAGCAGTAACATCAGTGACTTCTGAGTTCAGCAGGTTCACTGGGAGATCCTTATGTTTAAGCTGTTGAACTTTATTCTGTAGGGTTCTTCTCCCAGTCAGATGTCAACTTTTACTCCAGCTGTAATCTTTCTTTACAGGCAAGTTCAATTACTTTTTTACTCCAGATAAGTTTTCAGCTATTTTCCTCTGTACAATGTTCTGCACTTCTGTGAGACAATATTGTATTTTTGAAACTTAACTAAACTTAATAGCAGATACTTTAAAACTTCTACTTCATTAGTTTATCATGGTCAAATTTTACTTTTACTTCACTTTTACTAAAGTATGGCTGTTGAGTACTTTATATAACATGGGTCCTATGGTAAATTCTTCTAGTCTTCTTGGAAGATTTGCCAAAACTACTTGTTTGACTGTGGCTGTGGCCCATCCAAGTGATCTCACACAGCTTCAGTTATGTTGTTGCAGTGCATCTGGGATTTTGTGAAATGTTTGCCCATAAATCATTTTCCTTAAAGTATAGCACAATGAAGTAAAATATTTTTATACTTCTCATCAGTTTATGATTACATCAATTTTGACTAGATCCCTAAACCTTTGGCTCAAGTGCACCCTTCAGACCTTTACAAAACCGCCACTCTGCTTCACAGTAGACTGCAGACATCTGTCTTCCCAACCAACTCTTCTTTAGATGTATTAGAATCTTTGTGAACTAAAAAATGTGATCATGTGATCTCTTTCATCATGCTGATGACATCACCTGGGCAACAATATACTGTAAATACAGCAAGTCCCCTATATATGAACAAGCTCCATTCAAATATCACTTTGCAAGTCTAATTTGTTCATAAGTCAAGCAAAATTAGCCTGGGTACCCAACAAACACAATGCAACCCCAAACTCTCAACTCCTATAGAAAACATGTACATGTACATGTACAGCTATTTATACATAAGAAAGTGCTTTTACAAGTTAATATTTGTATTTTTTGTTATAGATTTCTAGTTCATTTTAACAACAAACAACTGAAAGTTATTTTTTATTCCTCTTCTCTTCCATCAGCTGAACTTGCTACAGTAGACTTGCTTACCAGTAGCAAATGAGCCTATTATTAGCATAACTCTCTCTCCTCAACTCTTATTGAAAAACATGTTATTTGTACTGCATGTACAGTACAAATAACTATTAAACGTTCATATTTTTACTGTGAGATTTTTGAGACCCTGACAACCTCCCAACTGCGCTGTGCACCAAAACTCTGTTAACACTGGCAGGGATAGCTTGTCTTCCACTAGAGCAACTGCAAGTTCAGGGGCTCACCATGTAACATGTCTGTTGCCCACTGGTTGCTTCATTTAACACTGGTTAAAAACTGGCCACTGTTTTGGCTGTGTGTTCACTTATGTGACACGCAAACTAACTTACATGCTGCCTAGAAATTTGAAGTTACAGTACAATGTTTCATTTTTCACTTATTGAAATAATATTTAATTTATTGGGCATGCACGTTCACATCTTTGAAAGTTCAGTACCTGAAGGTTCGTATGTAGGAGACTTACTGTGTAGTGGCAATTGCACTGTGCGTTATCTCTTGGTGGTGTAAAACAAGAATCCATTTGTGTTAACTTATTTTTCAAGTAAATTCTGGTATTGTGATTTTATTTGGGCTTTTAATTTTAATTTTTCCTTTGTTTCTTGATTATCATCTTGCCCTTTGATTCTGGTAGCCTGGCTATTTTTGACCTCTTAGTTTTGACATCGACAGTAAATCTTAATTTTCATATCCTTTAATAACAACCAATAAAATAAAAAAATGTATGAGTCTCATATCACTTAAGAATACAAGAATAATATTTTAACTGCAGCAAATTGCCTGCAGCCTCATACAGTTACATCCAGAATATCTCTCCATTTCAATTTGTGTCCCTATCTAACTCAGTTAGGAATATATTTTGAATCAGTTTAATGTCACTGTTTGATATGTGGATCTTAGCAGGTGTTTGCAATGTATTTTCTTGTCTACTATAGTCAGGGCTTATACCTATGAGTGTATCAATTCATCTTTAGCTCTGAGTAGGTGTCATTCTTTTTGTAATACTATTCTTCCATATTATGCACATTATACAGTCATTTAATATAAGCTGACTACAAACAATATTCCATAGCCTTGGCTGTGAATTGGTTTGGGTGAGTGGCCATAGGGTTGCTTTCTGCCTTATGCTAAAGCTGTTGGAATACGCTCCAGCTCCTTAAACACTCAATTATATTAATTGGGTTTAAATAGTTAGATTGACGGATATCTGTGTGTTTTCTTTGAATGTACATCTGATAAGCACTATGTTGCTGGTTTGCAACAACTGGTTAGCCAGTATGTTGAGATTTTCTTAGAGACTTTTAAAGTATTTTCAGAAATATCAGTCTTTTGCAAGCTATGTCAGGAGAGGACTGCTGTCATTTGCAACTAACAATACCTGATCTATCTGTTATGATGATAAAGTCTGTGTTATTTAAAGTGAGAAAAAACTTTTGTTACACCTTACATAAGATATAATGGCTTATTACAGGCACTTTTATGATTGAATGAAGGTCTGAGCCTGATACAAAAGGAACTTTTTCAAACATGTTCTTTGTTTGTATATTCCAGGTCAAAACATAATATCTCTTTTTCTTCAAAAGCTCTTTGCTCTGAGTGAGGTTAAAATAACTAAAGAAGATGTTGTTCATCTTTTAAAATGTGTATTGAGGACATTTTGCTTACTATCAGATCATTTTCTTGCATCTTGTCCCTTGCTTTGAGGGGTGTGCTTTATTATTAGCCTCTGTATTTGACTTTTCAGCTAGGTCTTACGTAGGGTGTCTGCTTCACTACCTTCAATGAGGCCATCATCTTTCTCTGACAGAATTATATGTTCAATAGTGAGTAATTAGTGCTACTGCAAAAACCCAAGTGCAATTCCTTGCCAAAGATACCATCTGTTGAGTCCTCTCTGGGTTACACCTCACATATATTTACTATGGGTGAAGTTGTGATTCTGAATTGATCCTGTGTGTGTGTGTGTGTGTGTGTGTGAGAGAGAGAGAGAGAGACCAGGGCCTTGGCTGGCCTAGTACCTCATTTAGAGTATGCCCCTACAGCGCTGCTGGCATACAATCTGTTACTCCAAAACCCTGCAATGGAACAAGCAGGATCACAAATGATGAACAGATAGATCATATAAGGGTCTGATAAATCTAGAGTTGACAGGAAAAGAATTACACTCCCTTATCAGTGACAATTTCATACAGGCAGTCTGCTGAAAAGACAAGAGTGATTATAAAAATGACGTAAGATAATCTAGCTGAGCAGTCAAGAAAACCTGACTGGCAACATAGCAAAACCTCCTCGGGAGCTTTCCAGAAAAGCTGTTGCTCTTTTTTATTTGTTAATCTATGTTTGCTGTCTTAAAAAAGATGCTAGTTCATAGCTTTTTGTTATGTTATAGACTCCATGTATGGTGACCAGAAAAGCAAATTTATCATGAGCTGTCAGTAACAGTTGCACTTAGAATTGCCACATGACATACAGAACAATGTTGCTGCCAGAGAGATAAGAAAGGTATGCTTATATCTCAATTCCTTTTCTAGGGAGGCAGGGAAACACCTTTTAAAAAGATTTTATACAGATTTCCTTATTTACACTTTACTCTTATTCATTTTTTGATTTTGTTTGTACAAAAAATATTTCCCTCTTTTTCACTATACTCGTTGTTTCAGATGTTCTTAATTTTAGCTTGAAGCCAGAGGCTTTGATGTTAGTGACATGGCACACCTAAAGTTCACTGGCTCATCTCGTATTTACTACTGAGCTCAGAAAAACCTGTAGGCACAGTGCAGCATGTTGCCTTTAGAAGCTTAACTCCAATTTTACTGTATCACAAGTCAAACCAGCTTCATTTAACTACATTTAAATGTGTCCGAGGTAAATGTGGCAAATACCAACAAAAGATTGAAAAGATATCTATTCTTAGTCCTGGTAGGTAAGTAGGTAGTTAGGTACTATATGTAAACTTTCATTATCCCAGAGGGAAATTTGTTTGCAGTGGGAAAGTACAAAACATAGGAAACTGCTACAAAGACAATAGATAAAATGTGACAACCCATGTTCTAGTCACTACATACACACCCATAAAATTTATACAAAAAAGAATAGTAAACTCTAATGGTGCAAAATAGTGGTGGCGCTGCTACCTCGCAGTAAGGAGACCAGAGTTCGCTTTCCAGGTCCTCCCTGCAAAGACATGCATGGTAGGTGCATTGACGATCCTAAATTGTCCCTAGTGTGTGCTTGGAGCGTGTGTGTGTGTGTGTCGTGCAGTGGGCTGGCACCCTGCTCGGGATTTGTTCCTGCCTTGCGCCCTGTGTTGGCTGGGATTGGCTCCAGCAGACCCCCGTGACCCTGTGTTAGGATATAGCGGGTTGGAAAATGACTGACTGACTGACTAATCAGGAAAATAACTACCATTTGAAATGCTTATAGGTCTGCTGATAAAAGAGTTCTGAAATCAGTTGAACTTTGGAAACCAAACCTGTAGCCTGATGCCAACAAATGAAGCTTTGGAAACTGGGGATGGCTGCTGTCTGACACACCTGAGTCATTCCTCTTTCCAACTTGTTTTTGGGGCACTACACCTGCAAAGCAATAATTTCACTGCTAATTTTGCAAATATTGTTTAAACAGTTTTGTCCATAATGCTAAGGTTCTCAGAATAGCATATAAAAAATCAGACTACTGATTAAATAAAAGACTTCAAGAAGCACAACCAGAGTATCCGTTGATGAAACAATTTAAAATGTAGGCATTATGATGACTAAAACATTAAGGTGTAATAGTCCCAAAACTATAAATTTCACAATTACCGTGTAGTAGTTACCCTTATTCTGTTGTTTTCTGTAGTTGTAGACGTGTAAGAATGCACAGTGTCTGACTCACACTGCACACTGTAATTGTCTCCTCAAATATTAATTATGTACTGTTAAATGAAGTAAATGCCTTACATGGTCCATACACACATTTTAATGTCTGGTCAAAATTTTGTTTAAAATCATAATGATGTTTCCTTAAAACACATTTTTAACACTCTCATATTTACTAGTTGTCTTCCTATGCAAGAATAAGAGTCTACCAAATTAGCCTCTCCATCTACAAACACACTTACCCAAAAACATGTATTTATTGACAATATTTCTGGGCTGTTGTATTTTTTTTTTACCACTTTACCACACTACTGCCAGACACAGAAGAAGACTGTAGTGCTGGGTACAGAGTACACATTCTAAGCTATTCTCCAGGATGGTTGAGGAGAGAAAGGAAGCATCCAGTTTACATTCCAGGTAACAGAAAAAAAAATATTCCAGAAGTTATAAGGTGAGCCACTAAAAGATTAGGAATGCAGAGATTTTTTTGTTCCGTAAAAGCTGTCATCGTGTACTTTAAAACCATTGTGACATTTTTGAATTAATGTGTTGTATATTTAGAGGATTTTCTGACTGTAGTGACATGTATTATTTTATTTTCTTCGTTTTTTTAATAGATTGCTTGGCAAAGCCAAATCTGATTGTACTCACCACAATGGGCACACAGTAAATTAAAAGTGGATTTAAAAGACAGCTGTTAATTCCCACTGCAGCCTCTTTTAGAGTTTCACAGCTACATCATTTCCTGTAGGTTCTTTTCTGCACAATATTAACTACACAAAAAAGCAAATCTGCCTTCTACACTGGTACCTGTTTTTATGACATTCTATCTTTATTTTATTCACAAGTCCAATTAGATAATAGGCCAGATAAGTATAATACATGGAAAATGCCATCTGAAGAAAAAAGAAGAACTAGATTTTTCAGATGTTAGCTGGGGTTAGAGCAGAATAATCTGAGTCATCCAATATCACTATAGTATTATATAGAAATGTATTCCTGTTATTTAACAGTTCTATGAAGCTGCAATGGTCTTGTTTGTATTTCATGGTTAGGACACAGTGTCCTCCTTCCCCCTGGGTAGGAAACATAGTTGGTAGCACCTGAGGTAAAGGGACTTAGAACAGCTTCTCTTTTCACTCTCTAGCTGCGTGGAACTCTGGTAAGTTTTAGGTGCTACTGCTCTCCCTTTATACTCTCTCTTCACATCCCCACTTATTTAAGATGAGCTGTATTTATTGATAATAAATTCTAAAAGTAACAGAAAGAATAACTCCCATATTTTATATTTCATACATAAAATTTAAGATTTATGAAAAAATTGATCATTGCATGATAACACTGTTGAGTGTATTATAAGAGTTTAATCAAAACTTGTCTTTTAAAAATTAATCTTTGTGCATATAATTCCTAAACGGGATTCCCTTTTCTTGTACTACTTGCCATTTACTCCTCTGGCTGGCCGTAAATCTGTCTTCCTAGAATGACACAAGTTACTGCAAAGCAGATTCCCTGTTGCTGCCATCTTAATCTGTACTGTATTCTCTTTATACTGAAGTGTGCTTTGGCTGGTATTTTACTCAGGCACAACAAAACTCAAGTGCTTAATCTAAACTTTTAAAATAAACATGCACTTAGACCTTTGCAAATACAAGAAATACCACTGCCAAATGATCTCTGTGACCTTTATTTCTCCAACCTATAATTTTGTTTAACGGTAGTTTCTTTTTCACATCAATGCTGGAATTTAACAGTGCAGGACTTTGTGCACTTGAGTGATGTACTGAAAATTGAGCATTGTCATTTGAACTGCTTTATGTTGTCACTTTTCTATTGCTGTATGCATGTATAATGTATTTTGCATGCGAGCACCCCTGTTAGACTGTGCAGCTTTTATTTTATACTCTTTAGGTAGACCTAATGGTCCCTGGGCTATAGTGGGCTGCTGTAAAATGGAGACTTCAGAAATTGTTCTGCAAATGTTCAAATGAATAATATATAACTGTTCTCTTTGCTAAAACCAAATTAATACGGATTTGTAAGATGAGCTGATGACAGTGGCTATATGGAAGTACTAAAGAGAAAACTGGTGATGAAAGGAAACAGTTCCTAGGGGCAAGGAGGGCAATCATTCCAGCAGGTTACTTATAGAGATCCAGCGAGGCATTTATGATTTTGTTTAGTTCTCTTATGTTTACTGATACTGTGCTTATTCACTTGGTGTTAAGGCTTTAAGGCTTTCCTTGTTTGATGACCATATTTGAGATATATATATATATAATATATATATATATTTAAAATAAATAATCGCCGCTTTGAGGCTTAGAGAGGAGGTGTGGTAGTGTGGTTGGAGCGGACAGTGAGCCTTCTTGGGGTTTTTGGCTGGCACCCCGGGAACAGTTGGAAGTGGTCGCTGCACGCTGAGCATTTTGAAGAGCGGGAGTGACCAGAAGAAGGATGGCTCACCGCATAAGTCCAGCGAAGGCAGCGGGAGTCAGGGTTTGGGAAATGAGCACCCTGGTCATTGGGGGAGCCCATGTCACAGTCTGGTGAAGCCTATAGGAGCCAGGGATCGGCGAGGTGATCAGACCAGCAGGACAAGGCAGAAAGAAGGTCAGCTGCAGGTAGGATGGCTCCCCTGGTGCATAGTCTGGATGGGAGAAGCAGGGGAGTCATCAGTAGGAAGGCACTGTGCTTTGTGTTTGGAAGAGACTGCTTCCAGCCATTATTATAACCTTGGGTTTTAAAGGATTTATTTTGTATTGGATTTTAACCTCCACCTTTTCACTTGTTTTAATAGATTATTTATTTAATGGAGACTATTGATACACTGCACTTTATTTAATTGGTTCCTGCCTTGTGCCCTGTGTTGGCTGGGATTGGCTCCGGCAGACCCCCGTGACCCTGTATTCGGCGTCAGCGGGTTAGACAATGGATGGATGGATGGACTTCCAGTAATAATACTATTGCTTTAAGACTTCAAGCCCAGGTGTATTACACAGTATTCTCTAAATAAAAATCAAATAAAATAAAACAAGTGCAACTTGGTGATGACATCTTTAAGAACTGAACCATTATTAAGGCAAAATGCATTAATTGTGGACCTTGCTTCAAGCTAAGCTATATACATAAATAATAAAACTGCAACTTGCATTTATAATGCTATTTGTGGTATAGCCCTACGGAATTGTATTAGGGCCACAGTGAAGAAAAAAAATACGGACACAGGTAAGAAAAAAAAACTATATGTCAAGAATAAAGTCGACATATTGAATTTATTCTCGACATTTCCACTTTAATCTCGCCGCTTATGTTGAGATTAAAGTCGACATTTCCAGTTTATTCTCAGTTTATTTTATAATTAAAGTAGAATGTCGTAAACTAAACTTCATCCTAAAATCAATGTTTAATTTACTAGATTTTCTCAAACCCCATCATAAGTTAATGTAGCACATTAGATGCTCTGTGTTAAGTGTTCCCCTACCCAGTTGTTAATCACTACACACTTCTTAAACTGACTTCCTCTGCACTAAGAGGAGGTGCAGGCAGCGATCGCCGCACAGAATACATTCACTTCATGATATTCCTGCTCTCTGAAAATTTAGAATGCTAAGGTAAATACTTGATATCATTTTCAGGATGAAATGCATTAAAGCAGGTATTAAACATGCACGGTAGTGTGGCAGTAGTGCTGCTCTCTTGCACTAAGGGGTCCCCAGGTGTACGTTCAGTGTAGAGAACTTTATGGAAGGTGTGATGAGACTCCAAAAACTGGTTGTATGAATGGGTATCACACAGGTTTAACCTTAAATATTGTGTAAATTTTAGGTTCTTGATCTGGTGGTCGGAGACACAAACACAGAATTCAATAGATGTTCTTCTGAGCGGGCTTTCTTTATTGCATGCATGCTGTCTCTGTCCAAACCCCCAGTTCCTATCCTTCCTTTTTAATTTCTCCACATAACCAATCACCACAAGATAAACATCTTTGTGAAATTAAAACTAGTTATAAACTTAGACGACAGAGTGTTCTGAACTTAAAAAAAAAAAAATCTTCGTTATACATGTTTAATTATGCCATCCACTCAGGGTTGCGCCCATCCCAGCAAGCACTGTGTGCGAGGCAGGAGCAAATCCTGAAAGGGGCGCCAGCGCATCACAGGGTGAATACGAGCAATACATACACTAGCAGGGTTAATATAGCATAACAAAACCCCACATCCTACATGACTTTGAAAGGAAACTGAAGCACGCTGAGTAAACCCACCAGAAAAACATTCAAATTCAAAGCAGAGAACACCCAGGACCCCTTTGAGGTAAGGCAACAGTACAACCTCCACGCCACCGTGCCCCCACATGATCAATACAGTACATGCTTTAATGCATTTAATCATGAAAATTATATCAAGTACTTATCTTAGCAGGAATGTATTCTGTGTGCTGCCTACACCTCCTCTTAGTGCAAGAGGAAGTCAGTTTAAGAGGCACATGGTGATTAACATGGCTCGGGGAACACTTAACACAAAGCATTTAATGTGCTAAATAACTTATGACGGAGAAAATCTAGTAAATTAAATATTCATTTTAAGATGTTTAGTTTACAATGTTCTATTTTAATGACAAATTACGAGAATAAAGTCAACATGTCAACTTTAATCTTGACATAAACAGCGATAATAAAGTAGAAATGTCGAGAATAAAGTCAGCATGACGACTTTATTCTTGTCATAAGCGTCGAGATTAAAGTGGAAATGTCGAGAATAAAGTCAACATGTCGTCACACTATTACACAGTACCCAGGTATATTAAACAGTATTGAAAAAATAAAACAAGTACAACTTGGCTTGCAGTATCATCCCGTAGTATAGAAACAGTATTCACACATTTGAACATAATGGTCCACATCCAACCTTTTAAATCCAAAGTATCTCCAGACAACAGATGTGATTCCTTTTTCCAGCAAAAGTTCTTCTGTGTCATCATGTTCAACTTTATCATCTGCTACAGCTTCAGTTTCGGAATGTTCTCTGTCCATTTTCTGTCCGCGCAATACCTCCACTACTGCATGTACTCCGTTGCATGCCTGTTTGGGCAAGCAGAGCGACCACGTTGCTACGGGCCAGCCACTTCAGACTCTGCCGTTTGCATATGTGGATTTCACTTTCACCAAACAACAACTCTTTTAATACTCGCGAATTCGCCTCTTCATTGGGAAGAAACACTACTTTTCCCTGATGGCAACACGAATTAGATGATCTACAAATCTCCAACTTAAAGTCTACTTTGTCATCAACTCTTTGTCTTTTATTTCTGGCCCCAAGTGTGGTTAAATCTCTTGGCACAAATTCTTGTCTCGCAGGACATGAAAGTATCTCTCTGAAAAAGTCACATCTCATCCCAAGCTAAAAAGTCTCGTCTCATCCCAGGATTTTTTTTATTATAATAGAGAGATATGTACTGATGATTGGCTGACTAAATCCAGTTAAAGGTTTAAGGTTACAAAAGGGGTTCTACAGTGAAAAGATTATTTTCTTTTTTGAAGTTGTGACAGATAGGGGGCGCTATCGCTCCCTTGAACCCTTGTCCACAACTCCAAACACCAGGTAAAAGTCCAATAATTGACTTTATTTAATCGCCACAGTGCACAAAGCACCCTCTCCTCAATACTCATAAACAAACCAATACCTACAATAATAACAATCCTCCACACTCCCAGACGCGTTGCCACCCTTCCACCCAGCTCGGCTCGCCGTCTGGGAGCTCCCACACTCCTTTTATATTCCCTGACCCAGAAGTGTTCCCAATCCCAGTCCATGTGACTCTCAATCACTTCCGGGTCAGGTTCAAGTCCTTTTTTTCACCCCGGAAGCATGTCACTCTTCCTGTGATGCAATTCCGGTTTATAGGGCACGAAGAAGTCTTCGGTCCTCCCTGCAGCTCCCTCTTGCGGCCCCTGTGTTATCCAGCAGGGTCTTGTATAAAAACTACATGTCCCATGACTCCCCGCTGGTGTTCGGGGCACCTCCATACTGCAGGGAGGCCTCCATCTGCCGGCCTGGGGGTATTGGCCGGGATGACAAGCCAGCCACATCTCACAAAGTACAGTACCAAAGGCAGACAAATTTAGGGGGAAATACTGGGTAACGTCATAACCAGGATGGAGCAATTGCAGGTCAAGGGCCTTGCTCAAGGGTGATTTATAAATTCAAGGCAGCTTTACAGTTAAACAGAAGAAAAGCAAGTAACAATATGAAATTGAAAGCAATTGTACAATACAAAAGAAAACAGTTAAAAATAACAAAAAATAATTAAATTAGAAGTAAAAAAAAAATGGTACATCAACAATAATAGAAGTAAATCAATAAAATATGCCTGATTTAAAAGTTAATTAAACAAGAATGAACAGTAAAATAAACATAAAAACATTTTCAGAAATAAAAACTAATTAATAACTAAACTAATAAGGTTACTGTACAACCCAAGATATAAAAATGCTAACAGTCTCGGCGAAGAAAAGTTGGAAAACTATTCTGTAATTTTGGGGCCCTATATGCAAAAGCTCTTTCACCTGCTGAGAAATTATTTTTACTGAAGCACACATAACAGGGCAACATCCAGTGATCTCAATGGCTGAGAAGGGTTAAAAAATGTAATACATTCATTAAATAACTATAGCAGCCAGAGAATGAATTTGCTTTATAGTTCAATAGTAAAACTGTACACTCTATGTGAAATTTGACTGGTAGCCAATGTAAGGCAGCTAAGACAGGACTATTATGTTCCCTTTTCCTGCTTCTTGTAAGAACTCTGGTAGATGCAGAGTGTCAGATGAAGTTAATTCAGCATCTCAGTGGAACACCCAGTGAGTAGTAATCAAATCTAGAAGAAATAAAAGCATGAACTAGTTTTTCAGAATCATTTACTGACAGCATATTCTTGCTTTTACCAATATTTCATAGGTGAAAAATGACAGTTTTACAGATCTGAAGTCTATTAGGCTTAAAAGTCAGGTTTGAATCAAAGACAACACCTAAGTTTTTAACAGTGTTATTTAAAACAACAGAACATGCTGTGATTTTTAAGCAACCTGACCAAGGCTAAGAGAAGAGTTATGTTAACTAGTGGCTAACTTATAAGGTAGTATTTCCTTTACAAATTTTGAAGGAATAGGACCAAGAATGCAGAATGAATATTTCAATGATGTAATTACAGACACTATCTCTAAGTCAGAAATGTAAATAAAGGCTATCAATCTCTCCCCATGTAACCTATCAGGCTCAAAGGAAGACAACATATTTTGTGTAGCAGCACAAATTCTGTCAATCTTGGTGCTAAAAAAATTACTGCTAAAGACAGGAAAATGATCTAGAGCTGGCTGAGAAGCAGTTAGCTTATCATTTGTATCAAAAAGAAAAATCTGTTTTTTTTTTACTATCCTCAGTTAAGCGACTAAAATATTCTGTTCTAGCCACAAAGGTCACATTTATAGCCGTAAAGATTTCTTTACAAGGCATTACTAAAAACTTCCAGTTTGGTCTGACACCAACCACATTGCATTTTATGGACAATTTTTGTAAATATATGAGTATGTGTGTAGTTATTGTGCCATAGACTTGATTTAGAGTAAAGTAGCTTCTTTATCTTCAATGGCATGAATATGTCTAATGTGTTGTGTAACGCTGCATGAACATTCTCAGTTATACTATCCAAATCTCTAAAAGTCGGGTACAGCAGATTGCGATAACATCGGGGTAGATTGGTTATAAAATATGACACTGTACGAACATCAATAAAACACCTGATAATTGATCTAAAAGGTAAAAAAGAATACTCTAAATTTTGTAAGATGTAAAAAAATGACCAGAGATTAGGTAATTCTGAGGAGTTAGTACCAAATTACTAATTGTGGACTAAGCCCCGGACACATACAGGCAGACACGCTGCAAAACACCACCACACTTTTATTTACAATGCAACTATTTACAAAGGTCAGTGCACACAACCCACTGTACCCCAAGTCCAGGCCTCGCACACAGTTTGCCTCTTCTTCAGGCTGCCTCCACTCTCCTTTCACCTGCTTTGTCCACTCCTCACCCGACTCCAGCCTTAAATAAAGGGAGGCGGCCCCAGGTGCTTCCCGGCAATCTCCTACCAACACGCCCCTGTGTGGCGGAAGTGCCGGATGTATCCCCAGAAGCACTCCGGGTGTCCCTGCTCCTCTTCCCCCCAGCACTTCCTGGTGTGGCGGAAGTGCTGAGGTCCAAGGCTCCAAAGGCATTTGGGCGCCCCCTGGCGGTGACCACAGGCCCCTACAGGGTGGCGTTTCAAAGCTCTGTACCCGTGGCCCCCAAAGGAACCAGGGCGATTGCCCCCAGGTGGTCTGGGGAAGGCGCAAGCCCTCCTCTGGTCCTGCTGGGCGTTCCAGCCAGGTCGCCACCCCAGCCACCTCTGACATAATATTAATTTCTATAGTCGCAATCAAATCCATTTAAATGTCTGAGTGACTCTTTGACCATTCAAGCAGAGCAAAGCTATGGTGTGTTTGGCCTGTGTGCACTATAGCATGTTTTTATATTTTACTAAATAATGCTTTTAAATGCTTATCATCCAAACTCCCCTTGACTATTAGCTTCTCTAAACTAATTATCAGAAGGCTGTGTGTTCAAATCACGTTGGGGTCACCAATCTGCCATGGTGAAAAATTGTCACCAAGAGGCTTTTTACCTGAAAATGAAGGCTATTAGGACTCAGGATAGGCAAACAGAGTTTACAGCTTTATTGCAATAAAACAACAACACGGACTCAACCCAGTTCGGCCAAATGAGATTGAGCCCTGAACAGTTCAGCAATCGAAGTTTATATAATAATTTCTTATCATTCCGACCTAGCTCAATTAGCTCATTTGCAGTTTTTCACTGACTTCCTTCTGCACCTGTCCGGTCAATACCTTGAGTTCTCACAAGAAACATTATTATCTCTTGACTTCTCCCTGCAGCTGGACTGTTTTTTCACTGTCTATTGTCCATTTTTACTTTCTGTTTTTGCTTATTTCTTTCACTGGCCAAGGCCAGTACAGACGTTCTCTCTCTTCAATTTATGGGCTTTCCTCTTGTCACTTCCTCTTTCTTGGACTTTTAAGCTGGTTTGTCCGATGCCCAAAGCTAAGCTTTAATTGGAAAGAAATATGGGATATGCCTTTATTTAATCATTTGCTCGGCATGCTTGAATTGCCTTAATTTCTGCGCTAAAGTTAATTTCTAATATATTCTTCTATATTTATTTATGCTAGTGCCTGAACATACTAATTTTACTTTCGTGCATTACAAAATCTAAGAGCTAATGTCAGTTAGACAGAAATTCACCAAACAAGGGAGTCTTCAAAGACTTTGTAAACAAACCGAAGGAGTTAGCATTTTGAATGAAGATGGATAGCTCATAGTACAACTCAGGAGCTACACATAAAGAGTCTGGATTGAGACTTGATTGGTGGCATAATCAGACACTATTCATTAGTTGACCTGAGTGGTCGAGAAAGAGCATAGAAGCTTCACAAGTGACCCTACATACAGGTGCCGATTCAATGACAACTGTGTAGGCTAGAATCAAGTAATGAATTTTCTACATACTGATACAGAAACCCAAAGTAATGATCTGAATGGAGGAGTGCCATGATACATTTAACAAGCCCTAGACAATTAATAATAGAGGTTGTCGCATGCGGCTGGGTGGTGGAGCCCAGCCGGGTACGCCCGAGAGGACTGAAGGAGGGCTGGTGCCTCCTCCAGACCACGAGGGGGCGACCGCCCTGGTTGTGTTGGTGGCCTTGGGTAGGGGGCTTGGAAGCCCAACCCTCTAGGGGCCCATGGCCACCGCCAGGCGGCGCCCCGGTGCCTGAAGAACCCTGGAGCCCAGCATTTCTGCCAAACCCGGAAGTGCTGGGGCGAAGAAGAATGGGGACACCCGGAGGGCTTCTGGGTGCGCAGCCGGCACTTCTGCCACACAGGGGTGTGTTCATGGAAGAGTGCCGGGAAGCAGCTGGAGCCCATCCGGGTTGGTATAAAAGAGGACGGAGCTGGAGAGAAGACTGGAGGCGGCCAGAAGAAAAACACAAAGGACTGTGAGGCCTGGACTTTGGGGGATCGGTGCCGGAGGCACAGGGACGTGCACTGACTTTATTGTAAATATTGTACAGAATAAATGTGTGTTGGATGAAACAACGATGTCTGTCTGTCTGTGTCCGGGGCACAGACATACTACAGTTAATATAAAAAGTCTACACACCCCTGCCAAAATTGCAGATTTTGTGTAATAAAAAATGAACATTTTTGCAAGGAGGAGTGGGTAAAAATCACCAAGTCTAGATGTGCCACACTGATAGACACTTCACCAAAAAAAGACTGAGTGCTGTAATAAAATCAAATGGTGCTTCAACTAAGTATTAGTTTAGGGGGTGTGCACACTAACGCAACCAAGTTTTTCTATGAATTTTTTCTTTTTGTCACTAAACAGTTTCTGATTTGTTTTCACCTTGTTTACAGATTACAATATTGCAATAAAGGTGGAATAAGTTCTTACAGGATTTATCTTGATTTTATATAATAAGGAAGACAACACAATTTCCACAGTGTGAGGGTGACTGTCCAGTTTCTCAAAGTCACTTGCTTTATAAATTTTAGCAATAGCTACATGCTTCCATTTTTTTTTCAAAAACATGAGATACTATTATTGACACTATTGCTAACAGTTAATGTATTTACTCATAAAAATGATTGTACTTTGCAAAACTTTCTGTCTTTCTCAGAACTTCCCTTTACCAGATAAAGCAGGGCCATAAAAATGTATCTCAACTAATGTTGATTGCTCTATTTACAGAACAATAAATATATTTACATATTTCTAGTGTGTGAGATTAACACATACAACTTCAATTTAATAGCATTCAATTCAATCCTTTCGAAGACTATTGTCCCAAGAGAGAAGTTATGTTTGTCAGCAGGTTTTTTTTTACAGAGAGACCAAGACAACACATTAAAACATTTTAAACAAGATCTCTGCCATCAAACATACATTTCTACTGCTGTTCCTTTTTACATAAGACTTTATAAATTAAAATAATTAACAATGTATTTTTATTGAAAGGAATCATTAATAGAAGCAACTATATTTAACCT
Organism: Polypterus senegalus; assembly: GCF_016835505.1. Taxonomy (NCBI): domain Eukaryota; kingdom Metazoa; phylum Chordata; class Cladistia; order Polypteriformes; family Polypteridae; genus Polypterus; species Polypterus senegalus. The sequence continues at coordinate 75,893,833 of NC_053160.1, read as the reverse complement.
GTACAGCATGTTAACCAGTTGTCCTCCATGACTGCAATTTGCTATCACTATCTACACACAAATGGCTAGCCGCACAGACAAATCTAAATTAGCTTTGTGTGAGTTAGTGTAAATATTGTATTTTTCGAGTTAGTGTAAATACTGTATTTTTCTAAATTTAAAGAATTGAGAAAATACAGTATTCAATTTGTAGAAATGTATTCCAGCTTTGGAAGTTTTCATATTTTGTTGTGAAAGACTTTTTAACGTCAGAATAACAACAGGCCTCCGCAAAGTGGTCTAAAATAATTACAAGTGTAAACATTAAATAAAAGACACACCTTAATAGTCAGTTGTGTACCAACTGGTTTTAGAAGTAACATTAAGAGATTATCTGTCTGAGGTTTCAGCTGATCATAGCATAAATGCACATGTAACTGGAATATCCATCTTGGTGTTGAATCAGTATTATGGCCTAACTACACAATGAAGACAAAAGAACACTACAAGCAACTCCGTAAAAGGGGGATTGAAAAGTGTAACTCAAAGAATGGATACAAGTTAAATCAATCATTAAGAAATGTAAAAAAATTAGCATAGCCACTATATAGCACAGGGAGGAAACCAAGAAATTCCAGATACAGTGGAGGAAATTGGAGAGACTGTACATGCAACAACTGTTGCCCAGCCACAGCTTTCTGGGAGAGTGGCAAAGAGAAAGCTTGTGGTACAAAATATACACATGATATCTCTGCATTGGGACTTGTAAACCAGCTGGAAGATGTGACCAAAATTCAGCTTACTAGCTATCTGACTAAATACCATGTTTGGTGTAAGCCAACAACATGCTGTGGGGAGTCTTGTCTGCAGCTCCTGTAAGGATCAAGGCCAAAATTAATGCATGAAAATGCAGGGAAATCCTGCAGGAAAACATGATACAGTCAGCAAAGAATCCTGTGCCTTAGGAGATTTGTTTTCCAGCAAGCCAACAACCCCAAGCATATAGCCAAAGCTACACAAGAATAGCTTAAAAACAGTTAAAAAAGAGTCAGAGTCCAAATTTCAATCCAATTAAAAATTTGTAGCTGGACTTGCAAGAGGCTAATAACTCGCAATCACAATCCCTATACAACCTGACAGAACTTGAAAAAAGAAAGAAAGAAAAAGGAGCAAACACTGCATTGTCCAGATATGCAAAGGTGATAGAGACCTGTGCACAGACTCAAGGCTATAATGCCTGCCGAAGTGTATCTGCTAAACACTTACTTGAATACTTATGCAATAAATGATTTTGTGTTTCATATTTGTAAATAATTTAGACCACTTTGCTGACATCTGTTTTCTTTTTTTTTTTTTTGTTCTTAACCCCCACCCCTAAGAAAGAGAGCATGGCCAAAAACGTAAAGCTTGTAAACATACCTAAATTGATTAGTTTAAAAGGGCAATAGAGATGAATGGAGAAGAAAAAGAAATGCGGAAAGAATTGCTTCCTCGGTGCTTCAAAAGCTTATTCTAAAATATTATTGATTAGATCCTGCCAGGTTTTGAAAACATTCTGTACCGATCCTCTAACTGAGAATTTGATTTTTTCCAATTTCAAACAGTATAAAACATTGGTTTCCCACTGGCTTAAAAGAGGTTCTTCCAGCAATTTAGGTTAGGGTTCTTCCAGTTTAGCAAAATAAGTCTGCGTGCCAATAGTGTAGTGAATGCAATCACAGTTTGTTTGTCCTTCTCCACTTTACACTCATCTGGAACAACACCAAACACAGCAGTTAATGGGTTAGGAGGGATTGTGACACCAAGGCTGTCTGAAAGGCACTTAAAACTTTTGGTCCAAAATGATGTTAATTTGGTGCAGGCCCAAAATATGTGACCCAGTGAAGCTGGGACTTGATTGCAGCATTCGCAGGTTGGACCTTGACCTGGGAACATTTTGGACAGTTTTATGCGAGACAGATGTGCTCGATATATAATTTTGAGTTGAATAATTGTATGCTTTGCGCATATGGAGCTGAATTCTCTGCATTGCTACCTTCCACTCCTTTTCTGATATATTAATTAAGAGATCTTTTTTCCCATTGTCCTCTTGGATCTTTGAAAGGGAGGGACTGTAAAATAATTTTATATATTGCAGAGATGGTGTCTAAGTCCTCGAAATTGAGCAATATTTTTCCAGCATGGAGGAGGGTGCAAGATGAGGAAAATCGGGCAGGTTCTGTTTAACAAAGTTCCTAATTTAAAGATAGTGAAAGAAATGTGTAGCTGGAAAGTTAAATTTGGATTGTAATTGTTCATAGGATGCAAAGATGTTGTCTATATAAAGATCTCTAAACAATTTAATCCAGATATTAAAAACTGCATATGTTTGCAAGGGTTGAAAGAGGTGGTTCTCTTGCAGAGGTGCCACAGATAAAAGAGCCTCCATGTTAAAATGCAGACATCTGTTTTCACTTCGACACTACAAATTCTTGTTTCTGTTAAAAAAGCCAAGTTAATTTCAATGGGATTCCATCCATTGAATCCGAACACAGGGTCATGGGGGTCTGCTGGAGCCAATCCCAGCCAACAAAGGGCAAAAGGCAGGAACCAATCCTGGGCAGGGTGCCAACCCACCGCAGGACACACACAAACACACCCACACTAGGGCCAATTTAGAATCGCCAATCCACCTAACCGGCATGTCTTTGGACTGTGGGAGGAAACCATAGCACCCCGAGGAAACCCATGCAGGGGGAGAACATGCAAACTCCACGCAGGGAGGAACCGGGGCGCCACCGTGCCACCCATCAATGGGATTACATGTTGTATAATAATAAAATGTGAAAATGTGAAAACTTCCAAGGAGATGAATACTTTTTATAGTCATTATAAAGCAACAGTTTGTAAGAAAACTATAACAACTTACATAAATAGATAATATCAGTAATATACATGTCCCACAATACAAAGTAATTCTATAAATTAAAAAAAGGAGACAACTACCAAAGGCGACATATAAAATTAACCAAAGGAAATTTTGGAAAAGTGCCATTTTTAAATAAAAAAATACAATAAACAGTAAACTAATTTTTTAAGAGGGTACATGAAATTGCATTTTAAATGAATTTAATGTATTTACAGTTGACTGGTGACTTTGACACTAGGTAAGGATATTTGCCCTTGAGCCCAATACAAGTATACCTTTATGTTGTATGTTGCATAACACACTTTGCACTGTTGCTGTCTGTTAAAGACAATGTAAAGAAAATGTAACCATGCAAAGTAAAAGTTGATTGTTTTATCAAAATTTTGAGCAGGTTAATCTCATAATACAAGGATGGGAAATGTTGATCCAGTCGTCATGGATTTTTTTAATATCTTGTCTGCTTCAGGATTATCTATTTTTCTTTAACTTTTCTGGCACAAGTAAGTAATCAGTTTTTTTGATGATAAGCCTTGAGTGAGAGTGACTCTTGCTCTTTCCAACCCTAAGAGTACCCTGTCAATTAAATTTATTTTTAATATCAAGGCATATCTACATTTTTAATAATCATCTGCCAACAAAAGAGACAATGTAAAATCTTGTTCTAAAAAATAACAATACGAAATTGTGTGACTAAAAATAGAAAATAACTGAACAATCATTGCTATATGCTTTAGAATATGAAAACTCATTAAGGTTATGAAGTATCCACTATTAAAAGATTAGCTGTAACAAAATCAGTAGGGCAAAATCATAATATGTAATTGTAGCAGCCCCAAATGCTTATATAACTCTTTCATAACAGTTCCTTTCTTATACATCTGTTTACCAAACCAGCTTATCCTGTCATGAGAATGTACAGCTTATCCTGGCAACACTGGACAAAAGACAAAAACCAGCTCCAGATGACATGGCACACCAACATAGTTATTTATGCCCCAGACTGCTGCTAACTTAACCAGGCAAAATAAAGAGTACATGGCCCATCCCAATCTACTTGAAAAATATGTGTGTGGGTTCAGCCATCAGTATTTCATGGATGAAAACGATGTAGCTGCCAATCATTACAAGTAACTCCACCTCCAGCTCACAGGGCCCGGATATACTTCACCTTGTCACTTTCATCTGCAATACTGCTTGTGCATACACAACCATGTTCAGTCACACATCTTCTGAAATAATCATGAGTATATCAATCTAAATATATGCTTCAGCTGAGAAAGGAAAATTCAGTCTTTAAGAGGAATCACACAGAAAACACAACAGCCAGAAAAAATATTGGTTTCCAAGCAGGTTTCCTTATCTTGTGAGATAAGACTTTTTTTACACCTTCCTTTAAAACACTACTTCACATTTTCTTTCCTGCCTTTTCTGACCATGATTGGCCTTTTCTACATCTCTATTGCCAACACTTCATGGTCAGTTTGTTGTTTTTCCCATGGTCATGACACTGAACTTGATCTTCAAAAGCTTTCTTACAGACTACTACTCACCTTTGTAAGGATTAGAATATTTTTAATGTAGAGCAGTCCAGTTTGGAAGACCAAATCCAAAATGTGCTTTTTAAATTATATCCATATACTATGTACCAAACAAGCCCCAATTATAAGCCGTCACACCGTAAATAATACACTGTTTAACAAAGTTCTGCTGTTTTAGAAAGCAAATCTGACAGACTTTATTGGTCATAAAAATGTACAAAAGAGCAGTCAAAGTGTCTATGAAAAATTAAACAAGCCAATCATTTTTATGACTGCTTAAATGAATCATATTTGGCACATTGGCTTATTGGCCATTTCTCCCTCTCAACAACTTCACTGGTCTGGGTTGAGATCCTGACCCATGCACTGCCTTGGCAGGGGTTTATACACTCACCTCATATCTGTGTGGGTTTTGCACCTACATCCCAAAGATATATGTGTGTGTTATCTGGCAACTTTAAACTAGGCCAGGATGAGGGACTGTGAGTGTATAGGCTCTCCACAACCCTGAACTAAACAAGTATGTGTTTAGACAGAGGATGAATGAATTATTGTGGGCATGCCCTGCATTAGGCCAATGTATTGTCTCGGTTAGTTACTTTTTGTTTAAAAGATATACAAAATTCACTGCCTTATTAAGTAAGCAGTATAATTAAAGGCCTGGGCTATCCTGGAGAGTCTTTTCTCACTCCTCCCTTCTAGAAAATGGGTACAAGACCACAGCCATTTGGAAAATAGATTCAATAACAGTTTTTACCAACAGACCCTGTGAGGTTACTGACAGATGATCATAACAAAAATATTGTAACATAAAAAGCATATACCTGTATATGCTTATAAACAAAGACTTACAAATATACTGTATATTGGATATATTATACATATATATGTTGCACACTATATATACAATATACTTTCAGTGTGTATGTGTCTTTGCTGGTATTGTATTGTGAATATTCCAAGGAGACATGCAAGTAGGAATGTCATTGTAATATAAACACATGAGAATAAACTTGAATTTATACTCACAAGCTTGAACTGTTTACATGAATTATAAACTGACTTAATAGACTCTGTGAAATGATTAACTGTCAATACTACCTCCAATCTCCTCCAGCATTTTTCTGAACAGACTCTCTGGTTATGACTTGGGGGAATCTGGAAATTTTATTGGTTGTCTCTTATACAAGTATATCTGGTACTACTCAAGGCAAATTTGATTTCTGTGTTAATGTCCCTAGCCTTTCTCTTTTTCTGAGAGTCCAGTTCTGTCAGGCTGTTTCTGATAAATTGGTATCTGATCAATGTCTATGTCAGTGAATCTGCTGGAGCAGTGGTTCTTAACTATGGTACCCCAGTAATCTTCCAAGGGGAAACCACATGATGAATGAAAATAATTAAAACATCTTTTTAAGGAAGACTGCTTCATCATTAGTCAAATCATGTTATTCACAGTGTCAAATAACTACAAGTTTTCCCCTTTAACGTTTGTTTCATGTATATACTGGTCTAAATTTATATCTGTCATTATCATGTGTTTAAATTGTCTGCTTGTGTTTATCTGAACAGCACAGCATACCATAGCTACTATCTGTAGTTTTAATGGAATCTGGGTGCTTGTAATGACCCAAGAAAAATAAGGTAAAATAAGGTAACATACCACAATGCCATAAAGAACTTTAATGTTTTAACATGATGCCAACGGTAACAGTTTCATGAAGGGAGATAGTAGTTCATCTTCACCCTCACCACTGCTACCATTACACTTTCTTTTTAAAGCTGCACAAGTGTCATGGCTGGCCACCCTTTCACAGCTTACCTGACTGTCACAACCCTATACGACTCCTTTGTCTCTTCTTCTGCCTTGATATTTCCATTTGGATTATAAAATGAATTTGCCTTTCTAATCATGCTAATTGTAGCTCTCATTGATGGAAATGCCCCTCCAGAATTTAAGTTATTAAAAATGTCTCAGAGACTAATTGTGTATTTTAAAAATTAATTTTGATTTTTTAATTTCAGAAATACCTAATCATTTTCTGCCTAATTTTAAAAGTAATACTTAAGCCAAGTGAATAGTGAGCAGCTTTTGTTATCAAAAATATCTGCAAGGACAAATGCTGTATTTTGATAATTACTAGTTATTACGTATCCCTAAAACTTTAAATTTAATAATTGAGAAATTTGGGGACTAGTAAAACAACCTTTATTTAATAATAATTAAGTTTTTTTGTACCGCCTATTCCCTTGTAATTTTGTATTATGTTTTGAAAACAACACAGGCAGTGAAAGCTTTTGTTAATAAGGGTAAGTTCAAAAACATGCACCACCAGTAAAAGAGGGTAAATATCATTACCTGTGTAGGGGGTGGGTCTCCCAGTGGCAGATATTGGAGGAATAAAGGTTGAGAACCACTGTGCTAGAGTGTAGCCATTATACAGATCTACTACCCATGTCAGATTAGTTGATTTTTTTTTTGTCCAGACATTTAAATGAAGCTGAAGTTCAGGGAAGCAGTGACAGTCTCAAGAAGAAGCAAACTGCTTCTTTGCTTCTTTAGCAGCATGTGGCACTGGGCACTGACTGAATTGATTAGTAAGGGAGTTGCCCTCTTACTAAATCAGGACTCTGTGCTGAAGGGACTTTAGGCCACTCCACGGTAAAGGGAGATAAAGTTTCAGTGCACTTTTCTGAACTGTACAGCTCTGCGTCAGGCCACCCTGCTCTCTGACGTCACAACTATTTTGTGTGGTTTTTGGGGACCTGCAGAATTCAGCACGCGTAGCTACAGTGTGAGGATGTCATGTTTATCTATTCAAAAAATAACTGATGTTTGTATTTTCAAACCAAGAAAAATGCAATACGGAATAAGAAGTGGAATGTGTCGAGTAGCCATTTAATGGTAACGTTTATTCAAGAAGTTCAAGAAGCGTTACTTACCCTTTAAAATTTCTGCCACCACATGAACGCGAAGTGGTGGAATACAGACGAATAGACCAGTGGTCATTGAACCCAAAAGTCACAATGCTAACAATAGTACACCTTAACATGCAGACAACCATACAAAGGGTCCCCAACAACGGCAGCAAGGGGGTCACAATCTGACACCCACAAGTGCAGCTCAGCTGGTTTGCTCTCTTTACAGTCATACATTTCAGGTACCAAAAACAAACACCTTCTTATTCGCTCCATCTCCTTTTTCCGCAATTCACTTAACGGTTGCTTAATCATTGGACTTGCCTACCGAACAGCTTTCGGCGTCCCTCGGTATGCTCGCGGTTCACGTTACCGCCTTGCTGTGACGTCACGCCCAGGTGACGCTGTGCAGCCAGAGGGTTTTTTTTTCTGGGGCTAAGCGGGAGTCTGACAGCTTCTTATGGAGCTTGGGAGCGGTCTGTAGCCGCCCACCCTCACGCTGTAATAAGGCTGTGTGGAGACTTAAAACGGGAACGTTCCGAAATAGACTATTAGTGGATACAGAGACAGTCTCAACTACGCAGCCTACAACAAAAGACACGCTTAGGGAAGCTACGTGGCATGGCCAGCAGGCACAGGTAAGGAAATCGAACGGCTCCGGGAACGTATTGATAATGCGGGGCGGGGGTGTGTGAAATAGGGTTCAGACGGACGCTGTTTGGCAGTGAGCCAGTTACATGTGGCGGAGAATGGAAGCAGCCTGGTAGCATCACTTCCCTCCTCTCGCAGCGCCTTGGCTTCGGGTCGGAAGTGAGAGTGAACAACGTGCGCGCTTGTGACAAAGCAGAAAAAGGCGTTTTAATGATAACACGCGGGCGAGGGCTGTTTGTTTTAATTTAGAGATCAGCCTTTCGCGCCGAGCTTCTGGTTCCTGGCGGGCAGAGCACTTAGTTGCGCCCGCGTGGCAGCATTAACGGCGAGGACGAGTCTCCTTTCGAAACGCCCTGAATAGGAAGCGCCTTTGAAGCTACTCTGTACCCCATTATTTAGCAGACACGAATCGTGGTGAAAGATAGAGATTCTAAAGCAAGCAAGGAAAGGTAAGTCACATGCGATGCCGCGAGTGCCGCAGCAGTAAACTTGTGACTTTTTGTAATGTGCAAAGTTCCCGATTAGCACTAAAATATATCGTATATTGATTAGTGGGCAGTGTGTGTGTGTTTTCGTGATTGCTTGACAATTGGAGCAGGTTTGCTGTTTTTGCATACTTCAGTTTTAAGGCAACATTGTAATTAATGAGTGTTTTAAAAATATGTATAATACAAAAGTAGTACTCGTCCATTTATACTGTGCCACGCAAACGAAATTATTTTTAGTAGTGCGCCTAATAGCTGTCATTCTGGTTACTTTTTGCAGTTCATGACACCTTGGGGGTGAAAAGCCGTTTTGAAGCCTGACGGTGGGAGCTTTGATGCTAAGCCTTCGCTCGCAAGATCTCAGTAATGTGCAGTTTGTAGCAATCCTTTGTTACTGCACAGGCATAATTACTGCAGCGTGGCCTAGTGGGCAGTGTAGAATGTAAACCACACAAGGTTTTTTTTTTCCCTTCAATTCCTTCTGCTCATCTGCTCATTCGCTTTGTAAAGCTGAGCAAAATGCCAAATTTTGTCAAGACACCGGATGTAGCAGTATGTGTTTGTGAACAATTGTGCCATAGTGTACAATGTAGTTACAAAGGCTCTGTATTGTTTTGAGTAATTTTGTTGATTAGAAATCTCCAGCCAGTGGCATGCCAGAATACTATGAATAGTTATCGCAGCCCACTGAATGGTCTTTGTGTCTTGTTTTTGGTTTGCTGTGCAATTCAGTGATGCTTTGAGTCAGGGAGCTTTACTGTAATTTTGCTTTCTTCTTGGTTAACTAGTTGCTAAAACAAATAGATCAACACCTTGTTCGATTTCCAGCAGGGCTTCTGCTTAACCAGTGGCAGATGTTGATGCTTTAATTTCACCTACTTACAACTCTCATGATTCCGATTTCTCAGAGAGAGAAAAAATCTCTGTTAACAGCAGGGTATTCAACACATCTTATTGCTGTCATTGAATTTCACATAACTGAGGCAAAGATAAAAAAATTTCAAGTTTATTTAGCACTTTCTAACAGTTGTTTTGTGTTTTTGTTTTTTTTTCTTCTTATTCCAGCTCCTCCCATTAGGGGTTGCCACAGTGAATCATCTTTTTCCACATCTTTCTGTCCTCTGCATCTTGTTGATGCACCCATCATCTGCATGTCCTCTCTCACCACATCCATAAACATTCTTCCCTTTTCTTCTTTCCTGGCAGCCCAATCCTTTGCATCCTTTTCCCAATATACCCAGCATCTCTCCTTTGCAAATGTCCAAACCAATGCAGTCTTTCTGACTTTGTCTCCAAACTGTCCAACCTGAGCTCACTTTTTTATTTAAAAAAAAAATATATATATATATATATATATATATACACATATATACACATATATATATATATACATACACTAGGGGGCTTCGCTCGGCAACCCCCTTGCCAGTGCTACACGCCAGAAGCATCTCTGCCGCACGCAAACAACAAATCTTTTAATTCCTCTTCATTGGGAAGAAACACTACTTTTCCTTGCTGGCAACAAGGGCTGCAACTAATGATTATTTTGGTAGTCAACTAATCGTTCAATCTATTTTTTGATTAGTCACGATTATTTCATACCTGACTATTTTGATGCCTGCAACCTGTGGTTGCACATCCTTTTCTGGGCTCCAGTGCATGTCTTACCTCGTCTGCTCATGTCTGTCAACCTGTGAATGTCACCCTGATTTCTCTGCATTAACACGATTAAAATTAATAATAATGAAATTAAAATAACCAGTGAAACATATGAATTTGAAAATAATCAGATGTTTTTATATTAGTGTGACCATCACAATAAAAAAGAAATACAGTGGAACCTCGGGTCACGAACGTCTTGGACCATGTACAAATCGGGTTACGACCAAAAAGTTTGTCAAACTTTTGCATCTGTTCACGACCACACACTTGAGTGACAAACAAGTCAGTTTCCCTTCCAGTTTGTACGTGCCGATGATTTCCACATGTGTTCAGTTTCTCCCTGTGCATCGAGAGAGAGGGGGCTGGTCACGTAAGGCCGAGAAGGCAGTTAAAGAATGCACCGGGCTTGTTTTTAAAGAGATTGATTCGAGCATTGTTTAAACCTTGTATTTAATGAAGACTTTTTTTCTATTGGATTTTAACATCCACTTCACTTCTGTTTACAGTGACCGGTTCCTAGCGTGCATTGTTGCACTGTTACTTTTCTTGGTTGTTTATTCAATTATGGATTTTTCAAATGTTCATGTTTTTCCCTATGCTTAAAAGTCATTAAAAAAGGTGTTTACAGTGAGTGGTTTGTAAGGCAATAGCGTGAAATTTTGTAATGTTACCGTTCTCTGTTCAAGGTTTTCTCAGTTTTATTCAATGTTTTTACATTTAGTTTACTATTATGCTGTTCATTCTATGGTATGATGAACTATTTTTGTTCTGAAAAATCTTTAAAAAAATATATTTACATACAGTTCGTACGGTCTAGAATGGATTAATTGTATTTACATACAATCCTGGGGGAAATTTACTTTGGGTCATGACCAAATCGGGTTATAACCAGAGTTTTGAAGTGAATTATGGCCGTGACCCGAGGTTCCACTGTACATTAAACAATACAACCTAAAATGCACATTGTCTTTAAACAAAAAAAGTACATTTAACTTAACCAAAAAATACATTGTTAAAACTGAAACATTTTTCATATTTAGTAATAAATGACAAAATGTAGACATAAACTCTGTAATGTGTAAAGCCTGAAGTGCAAAGATCAAATAAAGACTTTCACAAAAGGTTCAAGGATGATACAATAGCTTCCGTGGTGTAGCAGTAGGAATTGCTGACTTATAATCAAGAGTCCCCCGGTTTGATCCTGACTGCCTCGTATATTTACCATTTTCAGTAGTGAGTTGCTCTTAGTGTTAATATTATACAATAAACACATACATTTGATTTGCTTCTGCAACAGCCGCTTTATTAAATGTACAGTATAGTACTTGTAAAAGTTACCTTTTTTTTCTTTCAATTTTATTCTCTTAGTCACAAGCACGATACATACTACCGCCCCCCCAGGGATCTGACACTGTTACTTTTTATCTGAAACTGGGAATAACTGTAGATGTGAGTGTTGTTTTGAGACAATTGAACTGGAAATTCTGACACACACGCTGGCAAAACTGCCTTATTCATATCTCATTGTCACTTGATTTTTTTTTTATTCAATTTTATTGAGTGTTCCTGCTTACACTGAATTAATATGCGCCTTAAAGCCTGTGATGTCAAAGCCGCACTGACAAAAAAACAGAGACATACAGTGGTGTGAAAAACTATTTGCCCCCTTCCTGATTTCTTATTCTTTTGCATGTTTGTCACACAAAATGTTTCTGATTATCAAACACATTTAACCATTAGTCAAATATAACACAAGTAAACACAAAATGCAGTTTTTAAATGATGGTTTTTATTATTTAGAGAGAAAAAATCCAAACTACATGGCCCTGTATGAAAAAGTAATTGCCCCCTGAACCTAATAACTGGTTGGGCCACCCTTAGCAGCAATAACTGCAATCAAGCGTTTGCGATAACTTGCAATGAGTCTTTTACAGCAATCTGGAGGAATTTTGGCCCACTCATCTTTGCAGAATTGTTGTAATTCAGCTTTATTTGAGGGTTTTCTAGCATGAACCGCCTTTTTAAGGTCATGCCATAGCATCTCAATTGGATTCAGGTCAGGACTTTGACTAGGCCACTCCAAAGTCTTCATTTTGTTTTTCTTCAGCCATTCAGAGGTGGATTTGCACTGTCCTGTGCATTGTCCTGTTGCAGCACCCAAGATCGCTTCAGCTTGAGTTGACGAACAGATGGCCGGACATTCTCCTTCAGGATTTTTTGGTAGACAGTAGAATTCATGGTTCCATCTATCACAGCAAGCATTCCAGGTCCTGAAGCAGCAAAACAACCCCAGACCATCACACTACCACCACCATATTTTACTGTTGGTATGATGTTCTTTTTCTGAAATGCTGTGTTCCTTTTACGCCAGATGTAACGGGCATTTGCCTTCCAAAAGTTCAACTTTTGTCTCATCAGTCCACAAGGTATTTTCCCAAAAGTCTTGGCAATCATTGAGATGTTTCTTAGCAAAATTGAGACGAGCCCTAATGTTCTTTTGCTTAACAGTGGTTTGCGTCTTGGAAATCTGCCATGCAGGCCATTTTTGCCCAGTCTCTTTCTTATGGTGGAGTCGTGAACACTGACCTTAATTGAGGCAAGTGAGGCCTGCAGTTCTTTAGACGTTCTCCTGGGGTCTTTTGTGACCTCTCGGATGAGTCGTCTCTGCGCTCTTGGGGTAATTTTGGTCGGCCGGCCACTCCTGGGAAGGTTCACCAATGTTCCATGTTTTGCCATTTGTGGATAATGGCTCTCACTGTGGTTCGCTGGAGTCCCAAAGCTTTAGAAATGGCTTTATAACCTTTACCAGACTGATAGATCTCAATTACTTCTGTTCTCATTTGTTCCTGAATTTCTTTGGATCTTGGCATGATGTCTAGCTTTTGAGGTGCTTTTGGTCTACTTCTCTGTGTCAGGCAGTTCCTATTTAAGTGATTTCTTGATTGAAACAGGTGTGGCAGTAATCAGGCCTGGGGGTGGCTACGGAAATTGAACTCAGGTGTGATACACCACAGTTAGGTTATTTTTTAACAAGGGGGCAATTACTTTTTCACACAGGGCCATGTAGGTTTGGATTTTTTCTCCCTAAATAATAAAACCATCATTTAAAAACTGCATTTTGTGTTTACTTGTGTTATATTTGACTAATGGTTAAATGTGTTTGATAATCAGAAACATTTTGTGTGACAAACATGCAAAAGAATAAGAAATCAGGAAGGGGGCAAATAGTTTTTCACACCACTGTAGGTATCTATACTAATAAAAGGCAAAGCACTCACTCACTCACTCACTCATCACTAATTCTCCAACTTCCCGTGTAGGTAGAAGGCTGAAATTTGGCAGGCTCATTCCTTACAGCTTACTTACAAAAGTTGGGCAGGTTTCATTTGAAATTCTACGCCTAATGGTCATAACTGGAAGGTATTTTCTCCATTAACTGTAATGGAGTTGAGCTGGAATGGCGTGGGGCGGAGTTTCGTGTGACATCATCACGCCTCCCACGTAATCACGTGAACTGACTGTCAACGCAGTGCGTAGAAAACCAGGAAGACCTCCAAAAAGCGCTTAAGAAAACATGCATTATATAATTGAGAAGGCAGCGAAACAATAAGAAGCGAGCGAGTGACATACACTACCATATTCATGAGTGCTGCTACCTCGGAAAGAAAGCAAGGTGTGAACTAACTTTAAATTAAGTTCATAGACAGGCTACCGCTGGCATTTCACATGCCCACAGGTAATGCGGGATACAAGTTTAATGAGAGGACGCAGGATATAAACGAGAGTTTTGATCACTTTGTAGCTAAGTTAAAATTGTAGGTGAAGGGGTGTGCTTATGCAAATTCCGAGAGACTGTGTTTGTGGGTGTTTTGATTTGGGAAAATGGTTCAAGGGATTAGAACATAAGTAGGCAAAGAATCAGAGAGAAGAGGTCCGTTACTTAAATAAAATTTACTTATTCGATTATAACATATAAATACATATGAATGGGTTATAGAAATAAATATATATGCTTAAAGAGACAAACTTATACTTACAATAACATACATACATACAGTAACATACATCAAAAGACCCAGAGCCATCATCCTAGACCAGTAGACTGAGGGAGCCCGCATGTCAGTCTCGTCAGAGGATCAACCCATGTGCCTTTTATCAGATAAGACCGGGCGGTTGCGCCTTTCCCCACGTTGAGCATCCAAAGAAACTGAGGCGGAACCTTCCCTTATATACTAATTAGATGTCCTTGCCCAAAAGCGGCCTACGTGGAAGCAGTGTATGCAGAAGTGATCAGTTTCTCACACCCCCTCCTTCCACGGGACACGGCGCTATGTTTTTCTTCTACTCGGCCTTGAGACTAGTGCTTGATACCAGAAGACACAGTAATATGCTTACATGTGAAAAAAGCTTCTCAAAGTGAAAAACAACTCCTTACATAGCCATGGCTGTATCTTTAGAACATTCCCGGCTGTTTCTCCCAAAACATTATTAATGCAGCTGGGTTTCGCGCTGAGCGACCAACGCCCATCTGCTCTCTTGATCCCCCTCTCTTTTGAAAAATCCTTCCATTACAGTGGGGGTTATCAGTT